>NC_087207.1:83365213-83406710 GCF_015104395.2 Macrobrachium nipponense
ATAATGACAAGAATATATGAGTATAGTGAAGCAATTGTTTACAGTAGTTTTGTGAAAGAATATGAAAACCAGTATTGTATAGATATTGGAAATATTTTTGTCTGGCAAACGTATTAACACGGTCAATGTAATTATACGAAAGCGCAGAATATAAAGATCTCAGGTAGCCAATATCTGTGTGATCAAGCACATAAGCTATAATATCAATTTTCAATCTTGAATATCATATCAATTTTTGATAGTGAATATCATATCAATTTTTAATAGTGAATATATCAGTTTTTGATAGTAATTATCCTAAAAACTGAAGTGAAAATATTATCTCCTTCTGATACTTCGTAACAGATACGGTGACCAAATTGGTAAAATCGCTTCCAAAGAACACTTCTGGACACATGAGTCTCATAAACGACGGAAGAGCAGAAACTCTGAAGCAAATGTTTGAATTGTCTACCACCGCCACCATCTTAGTCCTTCTGGAGACGCCGAGCAATGTGATCAACATTTTCATCAAGGTAAGAGTTAGGACAGAATTATAATTAATCGTCCTGTCTTTCATAATACGAAATCCATAACATGAATGACTATTTCTAGAGCATATTTAAAGAGCTTCATTTAATCAGTGCGTAAAACATTGTCAATGAAAAACGTCAATAAATTTTTTTTATGTAGCTCTCAGCTGAGGAACAGTAATGAAGTTAAGATCAGTGGAGTCACAGGCTCTTTATCATATTTCCAAGTTACGAAAGTTTTGCATGTCCAAATGGCATATAATTGACTTTGATTCGTTTTGATACCATTGCACAAATTTTGAGACATTTAAAAAACCAGTGAAGAGGTGAAAGATCGATTAGAATAGTATTCATAGATATTTGGATATCGTATCATTTTTTGTTTAAGGACTTATCATTTTCACACGGGATTTAGACTGTCGAATAATTGATAAATCTCGCACTCGCCTTATGGATTATGAGGAGTGTTAGGTATATAGGAAACGTTACCGAAAAAAAAGCATTTATATTTAGAATATATTGCAGATAACAAAACTCTTTATAATATTATGCACAGGATGAGTCATTGTGAAGTTTGAGCAAAGGACTAAAGTGATGTATCTGATTATTTTATGCCACATACAGTACATGTTTTAGGCACAGTCCTAAAATTTATTAAACAATTTTTGCTCATTGCTAGTGCTAGGGCATCTGTGGCGAATTTTCTCCGCAAACTTTCTTCGTTATTTTTTTTTCATAACCTTTGTCATGCTCAAGGCGTAACTAATTTAACAGCGACTCACATTGTGAACCGGAAAAAGGACAGGAAACTCACCAACGATTTTTGTAAAAAGGGTTATTTTTCGTTGTTCTAATCGCACGAAAGCATCAGCAACGTAAACATGGATAAATAATTAAGAGCCCATAAAAGTTTGACCTAAAAATTTGAAATGATAAGTTGACCAGAGCTTATGAAATAATTTTTGGCTACTCAGGAGGGATAGATATTTGCACAATATGAATTCTTTTAAAGCCAGTTTTTTTTAAACAATCACCCCAGATCCACGATATATGGCTTACTTTAACCTTAAACGAAATAAAAACTGCTGAGGCTAGAGGGTTGCAATCTGGTATGTTTGATAGTTGGAGTATGGATTTCAAAACACCAATCTGCAACCCTCTAGCCTCAGTGTTTTTTTTAGTTCTGAGGGCGGACGGACGGACAGACAAAGCAGGAACAATACTTTTCTTTACAGAAAACTAAAACATACATAGCAAGTAATCACAATACATAATAGTGCACCTTCCAGGCTTAAAAGTTATTTCTTTAATGAGTGTAAGACGGGAATCCACTATTTATGGTTTGGGTTTTGGTCCCAACATAAGTTTTCCATCTCAGAAGTGGAAGTTAAACTATCCATGTTTTTGCCTGCAAGGATATATATATATATATATATATATATATATATATATATATATATATATATATATATATATATATATATATATATATATATATATATATATATATATATATATAAGTATAGTATTTATATACATATATATATATATATATATATATATATATATATATATATATATATATTATATATTTATATATATATATATATATATATATATATATATATATATATATATATATATACATAGCGCTACAAGTGTCCTTTAGTATCTAATTTGCCCCCAGTTTAAAAAAAAAAGATCTTAGGAAGAGCCGGGAAATTATAGACCAATCTATCTAACGTCGGTCGTTTATAAGATTTTTGAGTCCATGATTGCTGATCAAATTGTGTATCACATTGAAAAAAACAACTTGTTAAACAGCAATCACGGTTTCAGACAAACTAGATCATGCCACTCAAACTTTACGGCAGTAGCAGAGAAATAGATATACTTTACTTAGATTTCTAAAAGGCCTTTGACACACACACACACACACACACACACACATATATATATATATATATATATATATATATATATATATATATATATATATATATATATATATATATATATATATATATATAAATAAAGATAAATGCTTCAGTAAAGGGCTTTTCAGCCGAAAGATCTCGCAGACTCCTTCGTTTATTTTTCCTTCGTGGCATTTTATCTTTATTTATGGATTTATCACGTTCCTAACTTTGCGGTGATTCATGTTATAACAATATATATATATTTAATATATAATATATATATTATATATAATATTTATTATATATATATATATATATATATATATATATAATATGCATAGATATATATTTTTTCTATATGTGTGTGTGTGTATACACAAACATATATATATAAGCGATAACACAGGAAAATTATAGTCAGAAATCCGAGCGCTTTTCGTCGTTACTAAGACATTGTCCGTTCCCTTATTTAATGAAGTCAATGCATCTACTCTGATTTTTTAGGCATATATATATATATATATATATATATATATATATATATATATATATATATATATATATATAATATATATATTTTTTTTTCTCTCCCCATTATTCCATTATTACAATAATTACCCAGGGTTTTAACGCCAAATTGCTGCAATGGAGCGTAATAAGAAAATAGTAAAAGAATAACAGAAAAGAAAGTATGTTACATAAGACTGATTAATCACATTTCATCATCCATCTGCAAAATCTAGAAAAACAATACAACTGTGCACTGTACCTTTCATTTTCCCGTCTTCTTAACCTTTGATGTGTCAATTTCGACCGACCTGTCTTTTCATCTAAGACCACAAATCGGTCTCCTCTCTTTTCTTCAGTAACTCTCAAAGGACCATCAAACTTTTCTCACGTTGATTTTCAGGAATACATGATCTCCAATAGCAATTTTAGCATCTAACGATTTCTCGCTATTTCTTTCCACCATTTCTCGGGTCTTAACCTCGAGATCACAGCTGAGACAAGCATGTGTCTCCTTTGCTATGGAAATTAATGCTTCGATTGTATCTTCTCCATGATGTGGTATAAGCAAGAAATCAAATGTGCCTCACACTTGGCAACCAAACAATGCTTCTAATGGAGACATTTTAATGGAATCACTGACCATAGTATTAATGTTATGCCTAACTATCTCTACATATCTATCCCAGTTTATATAATTTCCTCCTACAGTCTTCCTGAGAGCTTTGAGCACTTTCCTTTCTGCTCGTTCACATAACCCATTAGCTTCAGGTCTGTTTGTAATAATTGTTACTTTCTGTATCCCCATGACTTCTGCTAGACACTCTAAGGTCCTATTTACAAATTCTCTGCCATTGTCGGTCAACAAAACATCAGGTTAGCAATATCTGCAGATAACTCCATTGAAAAATGCTGCAGCTACTTCTTCGGCCCTTTTATGCTTAAGTGGAAACATTTCCACTGACCTCGTTAGTTCACCTATTATTACCAATAGATACTTGTGGGTGTATCTTGTGTGGGTGTATGTATTCTCTGAAAAGGTCTACTTGGTATCGGATATGACCCTAATTTGCAAAAGGTACCCTGGTGGGTTTGCAAGCATTGCACATTTTACACTTTTTCAGAAAATTTTCCACATCTGTCCACATATTTTTCCAAATATACGTATTACACATCTTGCAATGTACTATATCTAAAACTACCGGAATTAGGACATTTAGAATCACAATCTATGGCATGTTCCCTTTACCTTCACTTGTCCTTAATTTCTATTTTATTTTCCTAAACAACAGATTACCTTCTAATTCTAAACCTGAAAAAGGTAACTTATAACCTTTCCTGACTGATTCCCCTCTGGGGAATGCTTTTACGTCTGCCAAAACTTCATCCTCGTCTTACCTTTGCTCTATGAGACTGATATCCCACTGTATAGAATCACTAGTAACCATCCCAACTTGAAATCCTTCCTTATCATAAAAACTTCTACTAGGGGCATCTGCTACTACATTTAATTTGCCTTCTTTATATTTGAGATTTGCATCAAAGTCTCTGATAGTTAGGAAGCATTGAGCTCTTTTGGGCGACAGATCAGGCTTATTAAAAAGATAAAATAATGTCTCGTGGTCTGTAAGAACTTCCACTTTATTCCCCATTAGCAATATTTTAACATGAACCAAACTTGATACAATTACAAAGGCTTCCTTATCTATGGTAGCCATTAGTCTTTCAATGCTGCCCTTTGTCCTAAATTTCTTGCTAAAATATGCTAACGGATGGAATTTTCCATCAAAATTTTGCATAAGGCAAGCACCTATACCCTCCTGACTAGCATCAGTCACTAGTGTGAAAGGTTTGCTGAATTCTGGAAATTTCAGAACTGGGGGATTCAAAAATGTGTCCTTAAGTTTCTGAGAAACTACTTGTTGTGGTTCTCCCCAATAAAATTTAATATCTTCCAACAGCACATCTGTTAAAGGAGCTGCCATGTTAGAAAACCCTTTCACAAACCTCCTGAAGTATCCCGCTATCCCCATGAATGACTTAATTTGCTTCAATATCTTAGGGACAGTGTTACGGCCTCTGAGAGAGGTAGCTTCTGGTTCGATATGAAATAATAAAAATAAAAAATATTTCAACACCAACAGTTGAAACTGGGGATACGAATATAGAAAGAAACACTAACACAACAAAGGTTTATTTACAAGCTTGCACAGTGAGGCAATTCAAATACTTGCTAGTCAATTTGGTAATTCGAAGCGATGGCTTCTCAAAAGGAAAACGGTGATTGAAGACGTCCTTTTGACATCGTACTGCAAAAAATAGTCTACTTGTAAGGCAGGAACTCCCCAAAACCTCTAGCAGGACCTTTTCTTCTCTGAAGTCTGCTCGACGTTGAGAGAACACAGTCGTGCACTCCTGAAGACGACTAGACCAGTATCCAACCAACTCTCGAACAACTCTTCTTCTGATCCTTCGTCGGTTCCTTTTTTTCTAGTCTCTCTCTGACGATCTCTACTGCTGCTGATTTCTCACTTATAATCTGATCTGTGGCTCTTACTAAGGATATCTCTCTGTGACTAACTGGAGTCTCTCTTTTACGATCTCTCCTCTCTCAATCTCTGCTTCGTCCGTTGTATTTATACGGCAATCTGGGGGCGGAGCCTACGGCGAACTTCATAGACTCCAGGGATTTCTAGAACTTCTTAGATGAATCTAGACGAGGTATTGCATCAGAAATCACGGCGTTTCTCACGTCCCGATGAGTTCCACAACACTCCAGCCGATTCTAGAACCATCATGATAACAGGCACCTCCAACACAATGCGCTAACGCCTCCTTGCTGCCGAACTTCTCGTAAATGCGTTCTCCTTTCCTTTATCTTTCTTTGCTAGGAAGCAATTACCATCACAGACAGGAAAATCTGCAATTGCTTTGACTTTATCGTCATTTTCTCTAAATCACTCCTTAGATATGACATGACCTAAATATGTAATTTTCAATCCTACTAAGACTCCTAAGTACTTCCTTAAGCACTTCCATGTGATGCTCGATTGCAGCTGTTGCAAACAATATATCATCCATGTACACAAAGACAATTTTACCCAATAGCCTGTGCAAAACTGTGTTTACTAACCTCACAAGTCACAGGACTACCTGACAAATCAAAGTACAGTACATTCCTTGCTATTTTCACTAAGAAGGACCTGCAAAAAACCCTGTGCTAAATCAATTAAACTATAAATATTATGTCCCCCAATTTCTACGAAAAGGTCTGGTAAGCACGCGACTGGATAGCAGTCAGGAATTGTTTTCTCGTTCAAGTGTCTAAAATTGACACATACTCAGACAGAGCTGTCCTACTTCTGCACTGCTAACAGAGGAAAGTTGTATGGAGACGCACAACATCTAATAATTCCTTCCTCTTCCCAATTACTGACCTCTTTCTCTACCTGCTCTTTGATTTTGAAAGGTATGCGGTATGCAGGAATCAAAATGGGGTTTGTCCCTTCTAGATTCACCTTCTGTTCTAACACATTAGTCAGTCCTAACTTATCTCCTTTTAAAACCTCAGTATCTCCAAATTCAGCCAAAAGTTTGCTTACCGTTCTATATGTTCCTTGTAGTCTGTATTAGCTAAATGTTCCCTAAAGATTTTCTTCCTTGTTTGCATTTCTGCCATTGAAAACTCTGTTTTCCCCTCTACGATAGCCACTGAACCACTAACATTATTCCAATCTGTTAGGTCTGTCACATAAGTGTTCTTCTGATATTTCCTAACTGTATCATTACAGTTCAATAATTCCACCCATGTAACTCCAGTATTTGATACTCTATTCACCGATACAGTGCTAATAACCTCTCTTAGTTTCTCGCTACCCTCAATTATGCACACCTCTTTGAGTCTTTTCACTTTTCTCATTGACCATAGTCCTTGCACCTGGATTTAAAATAACATCCTCTGATAAAACACCTTTATTTGTAGTCATAATACATGGCATCCTTTTCTCCCACATCCCCATAAATATCACCTTTATTCATACCAGTGTCCCTTATTCCATCCACCATAACTCCAACGTTAGTATCAGTATCACGATTGTTATTTCTCATACTACCACTGTTAATGTTGTCCAAATTGTACCCGGTACCCTTATTATAAGCACCATTATCACTGATATCCCCATCATAACCTCCATTGTCACCGCCATTATCCCAAAGATCCCCATTAACACCGCCGGGATCACCAATATTTCCGTTGCAATCAGAATCACCATTAGCGCCAGTATCCCTCATATCATTAGTATGCTCACCAACATTGCCATTTTCGCCCATCTTAATATCACTGCTGGTACTCCCCATATTAACCTCTGTATCTTCAGTTTCACTTATATCCACATATGAAATAAAAACACCCGGTACCCTAACCATTATGCCACTAACACCTGTATGGACCGACATCCTGTGTCTCCAACATGCAGGATGGCCCACCAAAAGTCTGTTGCCCATCGCAACCCCTTTTATCACCAAAAAAGGTTCTATCAGTAGCTATCACCTAGAGTAAAATGTATTCTTATAAAATCTGGCTGGCCACCCTTGACCTCTGCCTTTATATGCTGCCAATCTCCCACCTTTTCCCAGTCTCACGTGTCGGGTCAAACCTGGGTGATTACCGTTAGGATTTGTCGGTTTCGCAAATGTACATCTACGTCCGGGTCACTTGTGTGAACTGGAAGATGGAAATCCTACGACAGCACAAAGTTGGACAAAGGGAGCACAATGGAGGGATATTAGGAGCTAGAGAGGTAGAGTCGCTAGAGCAGGAGTGGGTGCCGTAGCTAATCGCTAATTGGCAAGGAGTGTTCTCCACAGCTCCTGTTTTTCCACTTGTGTGGTCCTTCTTGAAAACTTCACAAAAATTTAGTTTATTCTTTATCAGTGCTTGAATGTGCATTCAAAATCAATGAATGTGTGTTGCAATACACGCATACTTATATAGCATATATATAAATATATATATATATATATATATATATATATATATATATATATATATATATATATATATATATATGTATGTATGTGTATGTATAAATAAAGATATAAGCCACGAGGGAAAGTAACAACGAATTATCTGCAAGATCTTTCGACATTCAAATGTCCTTTACTTAGCAGATGAACTGACTTACATGAGGAAATTACAATACAAGAAGGGTCGTATAACTGACAGATAGGGATTAAAAAGAGATTAGTACCTAGCCCTCTTAGGCCGAAGCCCTAAAAATCAAAACCTCTCCCGTATGCCGGCGCCGGTTTGGAGTGAGCGCGGAAGCGGAAAAAATAATTTTTTCAAAAAATCACAGCGCGCTTAGTTTTGAAGATTAAGAGTTCATTTTTTGCTCATTTTCTTGTCATTACCTGAAATTTAGTATGAAATCATCAGAAATGAAAAATAATATCATTAGCATATGTAATTAATGCGATATATGGTAGCGAAAAAAAAAATTCATAGATAATTGTATTCAAATCACGCTGTGCAAAAAACGGTTAAAGCTAACGAGTTACTTTTTTTTCGTTGTATTGTACACTACATTGCAATCATTTTGATATATAATACATAGTAAAACAATAAAAGCAACACCAGAAAAATATTATCACAAAATGATCTATGAATTCGTAACGCGCGGACGTAAAAAAATTTTATTTTCAAAAATTCACCGTAATTCTAAATATTGTTCTAGAGACTTCCAATGTGTTTCAAAATTAAGGCAAATGATTTAATATTACGATACTGTAAGAGTTTTAGATTAGAATTGCAGATTTCGACCATTTCGGACGAGTTAAATTTGACCGAATGTCAAAATTTTTATATATATTTTATTTATATGCACATATTTCGGAGATGGAAAGAGCTACAACTTTCAATTATTTTTTATTGTATTTTTCATGAATTTGCGCACATTTTGATATATGAGACTCTATAAAACGGCTAATATGAAACGGAGCAAATATTAGGATAATGCGATGTACGTATTTCGGAGACTTGCGGCCGCGAATCGGCGCGCGGAGTGAAGGTAAATATATTTTTCAAAAATTCACCACAAATCACAATATTGTTCTAGAGACTTCAAATTTGTTTCAAAATGAAGAAAAATGACGGAATATTACTAGGCCGTAAGAGTTTTAGCTTACAATTGCGTTTTTCAACCATTTCGGTAGAGTCAAATTTGACCGAACGTGTTTTTTTTTCTATTAATCATGATTTATATGCAAATATTTCGAAAAAAAGAGAAAAGCTACAACCTTCCATCATTTTTAGTTGTATTCTACATGAAATTGCGCACATTTTCATATATAAAACTTTATGTAACAGCTCATTTTAAATGGTGCAAACATTTCGACAATCGCACAAAAAAAATTCTGATTTTTTCGGAAGAGTTACCGCGCGGACGTAAGGAAAATGTTTTTTTTTTTTTATAAATTCACCATAAATCGAAATATTGTGCTAGATACTTCTAAGTCGTTGCAAAATGAAGGTAAATGATTGAATATTACTAGAATATAAGAGTTTTAGCTTACAATTGCGTTTTTCGACCATTTCGGTAGAGTCAAAGTTGACCGAAAGTTGAAATTTTTGCACTTAACATTATTTATATGAAAATATTTCGAAACTGATAAAAGCTACAACCATGGGTTGTTTTTTTGTTGCATTGTGCATTAAATTGCGCACATTTCCATATATAAAACTTTATGTAACGGCAAATTTAAAAGGGTGCAAAAATTAGGACAATCGCGCGAAAAAATTTATCGGAAAAGTTATCGCACGAACGTAAGGAAAAAGTTTTTTCATAAATTCACCATAAATCGAAATATTGTGCTAGAGACGTCCAATTTGTTTCCAAATGAAGGCAAATGATTGAATATTACTATAATGTAAGGATTTTAGCTTACAATTGCGTTTCTCGACCATTTCGGTAGTCAAAGTTGACCGAAGGTTGAAATTTTTGCACTTATCGTTATTTATATGAAAATATTTCAAAACTGATAACAGCTACAATCATGAGTATTTTTTGTTGTATTTTAATTGAAATTGCGCACATTTTCATATATAATACTGTATGTAAAGGATAATTTAAAATGGTGCAAAAATTATGTCAAAGTGACGAATAATTTTTGAGATGTGTCACTGATACTTTTTAGTGCGAAAAGAAAGAAATTCGCGCTTGCGCGCCTGCGTAGCGATTGTAAACAAAACAACGCCTTGATCCGTGAACTCCCAGTATTTTTCCGCGAATTTTTAAAAAAACTTTTTTGAGCCGACGTATGATACGTCCAATCGGCATACGGGAGACATTTTGACTCGACGTTTAATACGTCCAATCGGCGTAAGAGGGCTAGAATCCGACACACCTGGAAGATGAGTAACCTTCCCAAACAAGCATAAACTATGGGTACAATTTAAAGTTTAAGACAATCATCTCAGCCACAAGGACAAGACAATTAAAGGATTATTATAAGTGATAGCTATTCAGAACTTTGGTAAACAAAAACTTATTCACAATACATATTCACAATACAAATTAAACATACATATCTTCGTTGTAATGTATGTTTAATATGTGTTGTGAATATGTTTTTGTTTACCAAAGGTCTGAATAGATTTCACCTATAATAATCCTTATATGTCTTGTCCTTGTGTCTGAGATCATTGTCTTAAACTTTAAATTGTACCCATTGTTTATGCTTGTTTGGGAAGTTTACTCATCTTCCAGGTGTGTTGGATTCTAGGTACTAATCTCTTTATAATCCCTATCTGTCAGTTATATGACCCTTCTTGTATTGTCATTTCCTCATGTAAGTCAGTTCATCTGCTAAGTAAAGGACGTTTGAACGTCAAAAGATCTCGCGGATACTCCGTTGCTTATTTTCCCTCGTGGCTTATATCTTTATTTATGGATTTATCACGTTCCTAACTTTCGTAAGTCAGTTATACATACATATGTGTATATATATATATATATATATATATATATATATATATATATATAATATATATATATATATATATATATATATATATAGTATATATATATATATATATATATATATATATATATATATATATATATATATATGTAAATTAAGTTGTGTGAAATATATATGTAAATGCATATTGGTATTTACTTTCATCAGATAAAAGAAAAAATGCTGAAATGTCACAAAGTTCAGTGGCTCTTGATAATGGAAGGGAAAGAGGCAACGCAGAGGATGGACGATCTTGAGTATCTGGTACCAGAAGGAACTCATGTCACAATACTTATAAAGGATTCAAACGGATCCTTAAAAGCCTTTTTGCCTTTCGTAGACACACATGGAATAACAAGGTAAGCTAGATTTTGATGCTTATAATTTTTTTTTCTTGGTCTATTATAAAAAGTATGTCCATCTTGTACATGTTTATATCTTTTTAAGTCACGAAATAAAGTAGTAAACCGTTTTGACACCAATACATCTTTCGCTTTCTGATTATCATAATTGTGCTGGTTTCGCTCATACAGCGCTTTAAGTCCTAGATATCTAGTCTAAAAAAATAATCATTTCACAAAACCCCTTTATCCGAATAGAATGATAAGGCTTAGATGTGAATTTATGGCAATTAAAATAGCTTTATATGTTATTTAGTTAATAATGCAACGCTAATCCTTCCCATTTAAATTTTAAATAAATATGGCTTATGATACACCAGT
Organism: Macrobrachium nipponense; assembly: GCF_015104395.2. Lineage (NCBI taxonomy): Eukaryota > Metazoa > Arthropoda > Malacostraca > Decapoda > Palaemonidae > Macrobrachium > Macrobrachium nipponense. The sequence continues at coordinate 83,376,893 of NC_087207.1, forward strand.
CAATTCAGTCAGTATTTAAAGACCATGTCAATGAGATTGTCACAAAAGTTTATCATGAGTTCGTATTTCTGACTTTTTGCCAGAGTTTAGAAGCTTAGGTTCAGTGCTGTGCTTCAATGAGATAACGATTCATTAGCGCAATTATTAAACAGGAACATTTTAACTGAGAACCAATGACCTTTCATTTACCAATTTTATCAAATCCTCTGGGGGCTCACGGCGTCAATAACCTTCGATGTCAGGATGCCAGAAAACTTCCATTCAAACAATCAATCAATTAATCTGAGGGCTCATTTGAATCCTAACAGAAACTGTACTGTCTAATCTGAGTTTTCTGTCATACAGATTCATGATAGATGATAAGGGTTTGTGGGGCCAATCGCTTAGAAATCAACTCTTCAAGACACGATCTGAACATTATAGCCTAAACGGACGCCAATTAACCGTCGTTGTCATGCCCTTACCATCGAGTGTCAATTTGGGAAAAATGCTCTCTGACGGAAGAGTGGAGGTTACTGGCGGTGTAGAGATTAATATCATAAATAATTTAAGTTCAACTTTAAATTTCACGTAAGTATTCGTTGGCACTTCCAAAAGTATATTAAGAAGAAATAACAGTGAGTGGGTCGCATGCGTCATTAATAATAGTGCATTATATTAAGCATATCAGTCTGATATTTATATGATCAAACCTTCTGATTTATATTTTGATGTAAATTTCTACAATACGAGCATCGCTACCTCACTTTTGTGTAAATGATATATTTGATTATTTAATTTCATTTTGAAGCACTTTGAATATCGGCTACTTTATATATCATCTGTCTACTTGAAAAATAATTAGCGGGTCTCCCAGAGAAAACTAGATTTCTATCATGAGAAAAACTCAAGCAAACAAGGTAATAATTAATTTAATGGCCATTAAAGAAACACAAATGGCAATGATGAGAAAGTTCAAATTACCTTAACTAAATCTAGTTCGGTCTTTATCATTTATTATGCACCTTAGCTCTCGGATTGTAGCCTATCATTGCTATGCTTACCTTATCATAATTTTTCCTGGATCCAAGAAACAAACAGGTAATTGCTAGCGTACATTTTTGGTAATGGAAGTGGTTACCTGTCATAGGAAGCTTGGAGTATATGAGGTAGATAAATGCAGAATGAGAGGAAAATACTCGGTAAAAGAGCTGGTTACTTACAATGAAGGTGAAGTTCAACGGATATTATAAAAAAACGTATGTATAGAAAGACAGTAACTGATAAGTTCTAAACCACTGGTGAATCAAATTTCCTTTACGTAACTTAAATGGAGTGTAATTAGGATTCGAGGGAAATACACGCTTAGCATAAGGGGATGGAGGAGGTGGGGAAAGTGAAAAATGTAGAAATAATAATATGATCAATAGGCCGGTATCCTTTAAACAGTATTATGCCGTTTTGTATGGGATCGTTCTCGTTAGAACCTTTCCATAACATATCTTCCCCTACACAATCACGCCATCTCTTTCTTGGTCTTCCCTTCTTCCTTCTACCCTGCATCGTGTCTTCCAACGTGATGTTCCTATTTTCGTAACAGGTGTCCATACCATCAAACTCTTACCTACTGTATTTTCTTTGATATTTCAACTACCTTTGTCGATCCTTTTATATACTAATTTCTAATCCTATCTTCCCTTATTACTCCCGACACCCATCTCAACATTCTCATTTCTGCTACGTCCATCTTTCTTTTCCTCACACTTGCTGGTCTGACCAATATCTTATGAAAGTTTCCTTTTAATTTCAGAGGATCCCTCTTGTCACAGAGGGCACCTGTTGCAGACCATGCTTCCACTATCCTCTAATATGGACCCCAAGTACTTGAACTTCCCCACCCAATCTTATGCTATTTCCACCATCCTCAGTAATACTGGAACACATATATTCGGTTTTTTATCTGCTTATTCTCATTCCTCTCTCCTCAAGTGCTGCTCTCCACCTCTCCAACCTCCCCTCCAACTCCTCCCTCCCCTCTGAACACAACACAATGTCATCTGCATATAATATGCCCCATGGCACTGCTTCTCTAACATCCCGATGTTGAAGATGAATGGGCTAAGTGCCGACCCCTGATATAATCCAACTCCTATCTCAAATCCATTTGTCTCTCCAACACTGCTTCTCACTCTAGTAAACACAGTCTTGTACTTCTGAATATTTCTCCCTCAAACATCTCCATATTTCATGCCTTGGCACTTTGCCACAGGCCTTTTTAAGGTCTATGAATACCAGATGCAGATGTTGTTTTTCTCTGAATTTCTCCATCAGCTACCTCATGCAAAATATTCCATCCGTTGTGCCACTTCCCCCATAAATCCTAACTGATCCTTCTATTCTCACTTCCTCTCTCAGACAGCCATCTATAATTCTTTCCAAAATCTTCAACGTGGAGACATTAGTTTGATACCCATATAATTACTGCATTCCTGGACATCACCCTTACCTTTGAATATAGGTATCAACATGCTTTTCCGCACTTCTTTTGGTATCTTTTCCAGTTCAAATATTTTGACCATCAGATCATACAAGATGTCTACCCCTACCTCTCCTAAGGTTTTCCAAAGTTCGACTGGGATTAAGTCAGGTCCTGTTGCCTTCCCATTCCTCATTCTATTTAAGGCTCGTATCACTTCATCCCTAGAGATCCCCATTGTTATTCCCATGTTTACTTGTCCATCCTCTCCTACAAGTCTTTCATCTTCCTCATTTAGCAGTTGCTCGAAATATTCTTCCCATCTTTTCAGGGTGTCTTCTTCCCTTTTTATGACCGTACCATTCTTATCTTTTATTTGCTTGATAAGAGTGATGTCCTTCGTTCTTTTATTTCTTTCTTACTTTGACAGTTTGAGCATTTTCCTTAGCTTGAGCTACCACCCTTTTTACTTCTTTGTTTCTTTCTCTTAATCTTTCTCTGTCCTCCCCTAGCTATGACTCTGCAAATCTCTTTTTTGCCTTCCTTTTACCCTTCACTATTTCCCCCACCTCCTTCCCCAACCACCAGCTCTCCTTTTTCTTCCATACTATCCATTCATGACTAGATTAATAAAAAACTTTAATATCAATATCAAACAAATTCTTAAAGATAAAAAAGAACTTTTTTGTAAGTTAACTGTAAAGTGTCCCTCATTACCTTATTTATATGGCCTAGTCAAAACTCATAAGGAAAACAAACCTATGCGCCCAATTATTAGTACTGTAGGATCAATTGCTTATAAACTATCTAAATATCTTACTAAACTGTTATCCCCGCTACTAGGAACTGTATCTAATTCACACATCCGGAATTCTCTTGATCTTGTGGAAAAATTAAATAACATTGTACTAAACCCTAGCGATATTTTTGTCAGTTTTGATGTATGTTCTTTGTTTACAAAAGTCCCTATTGACTCTGCGCTAGAATATTTAAGTAATGAACTTGTACTGCATGAATTGCCTATGTCCGTTAGTCACTTAATTTCTTTAATTAAGTTATGTATTATATTTTGCAGATTTATTTTTAATGGAGAATATTACCAACAAATATTTGGTATGGCCATGGGTAACCCTTTATCACCTCTCCTTTCAAACTTATATATGGAATTTTTTGAGAGACAACACCTCCCGAATATCACACTTATCCCCTTAAAATGGTACCGATATGTCGATGATATCTTAGTAGTCTTACCTGGTGGTATCGATGTAAATGATTTACTGTCTAAATTGAATAACTTAGTGCCATCCATAAAATTCACTGTTGAAATTGAAAATAACAATGTCATCCCTTTCCTAGATGTATTAATACATAGAGAATCTTTCCAATGCAAATTCAGTATTTATAGAAAACCCACAAATAATTTAACATATGTACATTTTTAATCTGGCCACCATCTTAATATTAAAATTTCAATTTTTTCTTCTATGTTCCTACGCGCTTTGCATATCACGAGTCCACAATACCTGGACCAAGAAATAGAATACATAAAAAAGATAGGAAACGATCTCTGCTACCCACCTCATTTAATTGATTTATGTTATCAAAAAGCTCATAAAAAGTTTTAAAATGTTGCTATTAATGAAAAAGAAATGCCTAAAAATGTACTTAGCTTACCTTGTTTTCGTGGATTTGAAACCATAGATATATATATATATTCTATATATATTCTATATACTATATATTATATATATATATATATATATACTATTATATATATTATATTTATATATATATATCATTATATATATATGTATATAATATATAATATATATAATAGTATCTATTATCTAATATATATATATCTACATATATATAGATTGTTATATATATATCTTATAATATACTATATATAATCTCATCTATTTATGTTATCTATCTATGATCTCATTCTCTATGCTATATATATATATATATCTATTATCATATATGTATGTATGTATATATTATTATATATTCTGTTGCTACTGTCGAAGATCTGGAAACGTATGCCCTTCCCTCATGGAGGGATATGAGTATTTTTCAATATTCTTTTGACACGAGGAGCGAACGCTCCACCAGCTACAAAACATATTTAACCCATCAGAGGAATGTGTTACTTTCATAACAGTTTTTAGGACAAACTGCTTCATTACCAGTTAACAAGCATTTGTTAGTCTTTGGGAATGGCATAAGTATATTTGTGTGCATAAAAGGTAGGATGGGATGAAAGACATCACAGCAATCCACAGATCATCTTTCACCATGTTATGTGCGTATTCTTGCAGGGTTGTTAGGAAGATGGAATGAGCATTATCGCAACATATCCTATACTTAAGGAGGGATAGGAGTGTTTATTGGTCTTCTGTACACGGTTAACAATGTCTCTACCAATTCACCTTTAATATATTACAATATGTGAACGATCTGAGTGATCTTTTACTCTTTTAGACAATAATTATGATCTATTACTCTTGCTTGCACAGTTTGTTTTGCTGTTTTGATTGGTTATCAGTGTTTCGTTCTGTTTAGGATAAAATTTCAACATTCTTATCCCTTTCAATAATGAATAACGATCCTCCAGGTACAAGGCTTACCTTTCCCCGGATAAGAATTATGGACAATTTCTGCCGAATGGAACAGCCACAGGAATTATTGGGAGCTTAGCCAGTCGAAAATTTACTTTCGGTTGTGCAGCACTAAGTATATCACGTAAGTTTTGGAAATTGGCTCATATTTGAAGGGAGCTCTATAAAACAAATGTTCATGGTCTGTTCATTTTAATCGTGAGTTTTGAAAGTTTGAAAAATGAATTTTTGATAGGAACCTTTCCCTTACCCTCTTTTACATTCCGTCCACAGAGGAGCGAGTAACTGTTGTTGACTTCACTGCCCCCACCGTGTTTTCCAGATACATGCTCTTTTCAAGGTTTCCAGAGAGGAAAAACACAGCATTTGCCGTCCTTAATGCCTACCAGTTTCAGGTAGGTACAAGTACCTTGCAGCGCTGAAAGTCTTCAATATTTTAATAAAAGTTATTGAGGACATTTCAAATGTCTATTACAGAGATACTGCCTCCAAGCGAGTCAGATGTTAGCAACCCTATAAACACCTATAAGTTCATGTAACTTACGCCGGATTTATTATTCTAAAAAGCTGCGCCCAAACTATTTTTCATAACTTCAGTTTCTAATCTATTGGAAGAATTGTGCCATTGCAAGTTTCAATGAATTTCTGTCAGTCATGTCTGATGATGATTTTATATATATATATATATATATATATATATATATATATATATATATATATATATATATATATATATTATATATATATATATATTCTTCATGAAAACTTATCTTGAGAAAACTGGAAAATTTTGCAAACTTTTAATGATTCAAAAGTATGATGAGTACAGGGTTGATGTCTTTGTGTGAAAGTAGATTTTCAAAGTGAAAGGGTACTCCGAATATTTTGATCTGATCACTCTAATTGAAAACTAGACCCTACTGAGCACTTTGATTGTACTGCCCCCTGCTTCTCAGCCGATCCAAACATATGAATCATCAAGCATCAGAAGTCCAATCTCAAGTCAGTCCAACTCCAATATATAATGTATATCTGTTTTTCTAATCACCATCATCGCTTCGAACACAGTTGCCCTTTGTTCATTATGACATTTGCATACGTAACTTCAAATATTTCCCTTATGGTATCATTACTCACTGTCTTGCCATCTGACTCCTTGTTAAAGCTTTACTCTGAAACCAACGAAATATTAATGTTTTTTTCTTGATTTATATAATAGCAAGACGAATCATGTCGGACTTATGTGTAATTCTACTTTCGTATCGGATTCAACCTGTTCCTTGTTTGATTAGCATTTTTTCTTCACTAAACTCTAGAGAGTGAGAAACAGCATTGGCTATCTTTGTTCCTGAATAAGAGTGACTCGCTATCGAACTCTTCAGTTCCAGAGGTTCATTATTCCTGTAGACGTTGGAATGTGGAACAACCTCCCAGAGGGTGCGCATTTGGAGCTTTAGAAGCTCAAGCGAAGATGCAATACATTACTACCCTAATATAATTCTCAGATTCTTAATAATTTACTCACAGTTTTTATATATCTATTTACTAATTTGTTACTTCATGTTTTTACGATAACCTATCTCCTTATTCTGTATTTTCCATACCTTTTCTTACTTCTTTCGAATGAATACCATATTCTTTGGAAGCTTGAATTTCAAGTCAGTGGCCCCTGTGGGCTTGTTCCATATGAATAGAGTTCTGAATAATAATAATAATAATAATAATAATAATAATAATAATAATAATAATAATATGTATTTTGGTAAAGACCCCTCTTTTAGGCAATACTGTTAAAAAGGATGGCAGAATTAAGCGAGTTGATTTTATATATTGTTTTTTCTATTTTCCTTACAATTCGCTTCTCAGGCTCAGCGATGTTTCTGAGTAACTGGCCAATATTCATATTGGGAATTTTCAAAAAATTGTAAGTGCTGAAGGAATCTCTTATTAGAACAGGATATCAGGCCCAGGTCAAGCAGGGGTCGTCGTCAGTGCCGGTATTATTCCGTAAGCGTAGTTCAGTTCGGGCTAGGTCGTCTTTGGGTATAAGGATGGTGTGGTGCTGGTATAGCTGGTATTACGTGACGTTTCGACCTTCTCGTAGGTCATCTTCGGACGAGTCGGTTGAAGAGACTGTAGCAAGAAAGTTTGCAGAACGTTATTTATAGCAGCACGGACCTAGAGTTGCATTCTCATTGGTCGGGCCGGTCTTGGGCGAAGCCGTGGATCTCGCCTCGAAGGTCTCGGGGATTCTCTCGTGCGAGCGCCACAGTAGTGTGCCTGGGGATGAACGTCAGGAATTCCGTCTGTAGCAGGAATCGTATCATCCTGTGGGGGCTCCTGATTATCTGGCATCGTCGGGGGGTCGCTCGCTGCTCTTCGGGCGGAGGTGGGAAGGAGAAACGTTTCTTGAGTTTTATTTAAGTTTGGTTTCTCCTTACCTATATGAAGGGCTTCTAGGAGGCGCAGACGTCGGGGATCTGTTGCCCGATCTATTATTATGATATTAGGGATAATATCATTTCTTTTTATCTGTTTGTTATGAGCAGTCCTGGCGTGGTTGAATATGGCTCCATCTTGGGCGTGGCAGGAGATTCGCTTGGAGAAACGCGTGGAGGTCATACCGACGTATTTGCCGAGGCATCCTCGGACGGGGCATGTGTAACGGTAGACCACACTCGTCTTCTTCAAGGGATCCTGCAGGGGCGCCGAAGGATTGTTTCTCATCACCAGGCTGCTCGTCTTCTTCGTTTTATAATATATAATTATTTTAATATTTCTGTCTGGGTCGGCGGGGCTGACGTTTTCCTCGATGATCTTTTTGAGGGCTTGTTCGTCCTCCTTGTACCTCCGGTGGAAGTGCCCCTTGTAGAAAAGCTTGATGGGCTCTGCAATGTCGGGGTGGGGTTCCTGGTGGTACCAGGCATCCATACTTTTCCTTATTGACTCATCAACAGCACGATTGGTGTGTCCGTTGTCGACGAGGACCTGGGCGGCGCGCTCCAACTCACTGTGTGTGTCATTCCAGGAGGAGCAGTGTGATAGGGCCCTCCTGACGAAGGCGCTGATGGTGGAGCGCTTATACCTCTCAGGGCACTCACTCTCACCGTTCATGCACATTCCCAGGTTCGTCGGCTTCATGTACACCCTCGTGCTGAATTCAGAATCTCGCTGTTCGACAAGAACGTCAAGGAAGGGGAGGCGGCGATCTTAGCAATGTTCAATCGTGAACGTGAGGCAGCTGTGGCCCTGGAATGCACAACGCAACTGCTCTATCTCATCCTGGGAGTCGGCGCAGAAGAAGGTGTCATCAATGTAGCGCACGTACATCCTCGGTTTCCTGGAAATCTGGAAGACCCTCTCTTCGATGGTACCCATATAGAAATTGGCGAAAAGGACCCCAAAGGGAGATCCCATCGCCACGCCGTCAATCTGGGTGAACATATAGTTGCGGTGATCAGCAAAAGGGGCCTTCTTAGTGCAGATTTCCAGCAGGGCTCGAAGGGCATGCTCTGGGATATTTGAGGATGGAGTGTCGGGGTCCCTATAAACTCTGTCCAAAATCATTTGTATGGTCTCGACAACGGGGACATTGGTAAACAGGGACCCTACATCCATCGAAGCGATGCATCCTCCGGGGGGCGTTGCTCGTAGGGCATCCAAGAACTCTGCCGACGACTTTAGGCTGTGCCTATCTGGGACATACGGGATTAAGATGGTGTTGAGTTTCTTGGCCAACAGGTATGTAGGGGCAGGGATCTGGCTGATTATGGGGCGAAGGGGGTTCCCTTGTTTATGGGTCTTAACATTCCCATAGATGTAGCCTAAGTCATGGTCACCCGTTATGGGTGGCAAATGCAGGGCGTTCGAGGCGGCGTTGACCATTTCAATAATCCGGTTGGCCTCTCGCTTGATGTCGTCGACAGGGTTCTTGGTGATTCTGCAGAATTTTGTGGAGTCCACCAGGATTTCTTCAATCTTCCGGCGGTATTCCTCAGTCTGGATAAGGACGAAAGCAGCAGTTTTATCGGCCCTGCGTACTGTGATGTCCTCACGCTTCCTTAACTGCTTCGCTGCTTCCCTCAGGTCACGGCTGATGATACCACTGCGGTAGTCTCCACGTTCGGTGAGGGCCTCGGCAAGCAGAAGGGGCTGAAGGGCGTCAGTCGTCCGCAAGTTCCCAAGGTCCTCTTGCTTCTGGATACCGTCGAGGAGATATTCAATTTCCAAGCGTTTATCCATCGGCCTCGGCTGCGTGATGAAGTGGCAGTTGAGGCCCATCTGCAGGATCTTGTCTTCATCAGGTGTTGGGACGTGACTTGTGAGGTTGATGTACTCGTCACGTCCTTGTGGGAGGCGTATCTTACCTCCGTTGAGGGCGACGAGTTTCTTGGCAATGGTCCTGTTCTTCTCAGCATCTTTTTCCTCCAGGCGGCGAAGGCAGTCGATGATGTATTCGTGTGGTCCACGCCCTTGGGGGTTGTCTATTGCGCCATTTTCTTCGTCTGAGGCACGAGGGGGAGCTGCAACAGGGTCACTACGACGGCGGAGGCCCTCCCACTCGGAGTATAAGCTGAGGAAAAGGACAGCTTATACTCCAAAATTGAATATCTCCTCGACAGTATCCAGAAGCAAGAGGACCTTGGGAACTTGGGGACGACTGACGCCCCTCAGCCCCTTCTGCTTGCCGAGGCCCTCACCAACCGTGGAGACTACCGCAGTGGTATCATCAGCCGTGACATGAGGGAAGCAGCGAAGCAGTTAAGGAAGCGTGAGTTCGTCACAGTACGCAGGGCCGATAAAACTGCTGCTTCCATCCTTATCCACACTGAGGAATACCGCCGGAAGATTGAAGAAATCCTGGCAGACTCCACGAAATTCTGCAGAATCACCAAGAACCCCGTCGACGACATCAAGCAAGAGGCCAACCGGATTATTGAAACGGTCAACGCCGCCTCGAACGCCCTGCATTTGCCACCCATAACGGGCGACCATGACTTAGGCTACATCTATGGGAATGTTAAGACCCATAAACAAGGGAACCCCCTTCGCCCCATAATCAGCCAGATCCCTGCCCCTACATACCTGTTGGCCAAGAAACTCAACACCATCTTAACCCCATACGTCCCAGATAGGCACAGCCTAAAGTCGTCGGCAGAGTTCTTGGACGCCCTACGAGCAAAGCCCCCCGGAGGATGCATCGCTTCGATGGATGTAGAGTCCCTGTTTACCAACGTCCCCGTTGATGAGACCATACAAATGATTTTGGACAGAGTTTACAGGGACCCCGACACTCCATCCTTAAAAGTCCCAGAGCATGCCCTTCGAGCCCTGCTGGAAATCTGCACTAAGAAGGCCCCTTTTGCTGATCACCGAAACTATATGTTCACCCAGATCGACGGCGTGGCAATGGGATCTCCCCTTGGGGTCCTTTTTGCCAATTTCTATATGGGTACCATCGAAGAGAGGGTCTTCCAGATTTCCAGGAAACCGAGGATGTACGTGTGCTACATTGATGAAACCTTCTTCTGCGCCGACTCCCAGGATGAGATAGAGCAGCTGCGACGTGCATTCCACGACCACATCTGCCTCACGTTCACGATTGAACATTGCCAATATCGCCGCCTCCCCTTCCTTGACGTCCTTGTCGAACAGCGAGATTCTGAATTCAGCACGAGGGTGTGCAAAAAGCCGACAAACCTGGGAATGTGCATGAACGGTGAGAGTGAGTGCCCTGAGAGGTATAAGGGCTCCACCATCAGCGCCTTTGTCAGGAGGGCCCTCTCACACTGCTCCTCCTGGAATGACACACACAGTGAGTTGGAGCGCGCCGCCCAGGTCCTCATCGACAACGGACACACCAATCGTGCTGTTGATGAATCTATAAGGAAAAATATGGAAGCCTGGTACCACCAGGAACCCCGCCCCGATGTTGCAGAGCACATCAAGCTGTTCTACAAGGGACACTTCCACCGGAGGTTAAAGGAGGACGAACAAGCCCTCAAAAAGATAATCGAGGAAAACGTCAGCCCCGCCGACCCAGACAAAAATATCAAGTTAATTATCTATTATAAAACGAAGAAGACGAGCAGCCTGGTGATGAGAAACAACCCTTCGGCCCCCCTATAGGATCCCTTGAAGAAGACGAGTGTGGTCTACCATTACACATGCCCCATCCGAGGATGCCTCGGCAAATACGTCGGTATGACCTCCATGCGTTTCTCCAAGCGAATCTCCTGCCACGCTCAAGAAGGAGCCATCTTCAACCACGCCAGGACTGCTCATAACAAACGGATAAAGAGAAATGATATTATTCCTAATATCGAAATAATAGACCAGACAACAGATCCCCGACATCTGCGCCTCTTAGAAGCCCTCCATATAGGCAAGGAGAAACCAAATCTTAACATCACCCAAGAAACGTTTCTCCTTCCCACCGCCGCCCGGAGAGCAGCGAACAACCCCCCGACAATACCAGATAATCAGGAGCCCCCACGGGATGACAGGATTCCTGCTACGGACGGAATTCCTGTCGTTCATCCCCAGGCACACTACTGTGGCGCTCGCACGAGAGACTCCCCGAGACCTTCGAGGCAAGATCCACGACTTCGTCCAAGACCGGCCCGACCAATGAAAATGCAACTCTAGGTCCGAGCCGCTATAAATACCGCCCCACAGACTTTCTTTCTACAGTCTCTTCAAACGACTCGTCCAAGGATGACCTGCGAGAAGGTCGAAACGTCACGTAATACCAGATATACCAGCTATACCATCACCAATACCAGCCCTTAAACTGAAGACGAACCCGGCCCCGAACTGAACTACTCCTACGGAATAATACCAGCACTGACGACGACCCCTGCTTGACCTGGACCTGATATCCTGTTCCAATAAAAGATTACCTTCAGCATTTATGATTTTTGAAAATTCCCAATATGAATATTGATCAGTTACTCAGAAACATCGCTGAGCCTGAGAAGCGAATTGTAAGGAAAATAGAAAAAACTATATATAAAATCAACTCGCTTAATTCTGCCATTCTTATTAACAATAATGATAATAATAATAATGTATAGATCAGAAAACCAGGAAACATATGACAATACACAAAGCACTACACCCAAGAGCAAGTACGGACAGACTATACATAACACGAAAGGAAGGAGGGAGAGGACTACTAAGTATAGAGGACTGCGTCAACATCGAGAACAGAGCACTGGGGCAATATCTGAAAACCAGTGAAGACGAGTGGCTAAAGAGTGCACAAGAAGAAGGACTAATAAAAGTAGACGAAGACCCAGAAATATACAGAGACAGGAGAATGACAGACAGAACAGAGGACTGGCACAACAAACCAATGCACGGACAATACATGAGACAGACTAAAGAACTAGCCAGCGATGACACATGGCAATGGCTACAGAGGGGAGGGCTAAAGAAGGAAACTGAAGGAATGATAGCAGCGGCACAAGATCAGGCCCTAAGAACCAGGTATGTTCAAAGAACGATAGAGGGAAATAACATCTCTCCCATATATAGGAAGTGCAATACGAAAAATGAAACCATAAACCACATAGCAAGCGAATCCCCGGCACTTGCACAGAACCAGTACAAAAAGAGGCATGATTCAGTGGCAAAAGCCCTCCACTGGAGCCTGTGCAATAAACATCAGCTACCTTGCAGTAATAAGTGGTACGAGCACCAACCTGAGGGAGTGATAGAAAACGATCAGGCAAAGGTCCTCTGGGACTATGGTATCAGAACGGATAGGGTGATACGTGCAAACAGACCAGACGTGACGTTGATTGACAAAGTCAAGAAGAAAGTATCACTCATTGATGTCGCAATACCATGGGACACCAGAGTTGAAGAGAAAGAGAGGGAAAAAATGGAGAAGTATCAAGATCTGAAAATAGAAATTAGAAGGATATGGGATATGCCAGTGTAAATCGTACCCATAATCATAGGAGCACTAGGCACGATCCCAAGATCCCTGAAAAGGAATCTAGAAAAACTAGACGCTGAAGTAGCTACAGGACTCATGCAGAAGAGTGTGATCCTAGAAACGGCGCACATAGTAAGAAAAGTGATGGACTCCTAAGGAGGCAGGATGCAACCTGGAACCCCACACTATAAATACCACCCAGTCGAATTGGAGGACTGTGATAGAGCAAAAAAAAAGATAAATAAATAATAATAATACATTAATGATTCAGCCTTGTGCATGTACGTCTTTTTACCATCCAATGTTATTTAGACCGTTTTCGCACAACCTGTCTTTATTACTGTTGGCTCTTCTTAAATTTACTTTGATTCTGGTGTCTTTAGATATCTTGTATTTCGCCTTTCTATCGTTACTCCCACTAAACTAACAGTTTGATCTTCGACCACTCTTTTCATTATAAAATCCTTGAGGGAAAAACAAAAAAGTTAAATGATATCCCCCACGTAACTTCCAGTAATGATAGGCAGTAGTTAGTAGTTGCAGTGAAATTTACGTAGTGAATATAGTTAATAAAGAATGATAACTACCCAAAACTATATTCTCGTTTCATGAAACAGGTTTGGGTTTTTCTTTCTGCCACAGTTCTGCTCATTGGACCAATCACATTTTTGGTCTCGCTTGTAATCAGAAAGTACCTGGAAAATGATACTGTAAAGAGTATAGAGTGGTACTCTCTCAATATGTTCCGCAGTATCGTCAATCAAGGGAACGACATTGAAACTGAATCATGGTCTTTAAGGTTCATTCTTTTCGTCTGGTTTGGCGTCTGCCTCGTATTTTCAGGTAAGTTTAATATTTCGGATACTGTACATTTCATTTGTTTCTATATTCATGGTGCGTAATATGGATTTTCTTTCCAAAAGGACAATAGTAAATAAACTAGAATTATATGCACAAATACCAGGCAAAAACTAATTAAATCTGCGGAATGGGACGATTGGGGCCATTTATTTGGGCACGAACAATATATTTTCACGGCCCTCTGAACGCCAGGAGGATTGGCTGTGGACTTTTGAGCGCTAATCACTTGGGCAAGTAAACATTTTGATCTATGAAGATTAATTCAAAATTCGTGGCAAAAGTAATAACCAATAATGTTGGTCTATTTATTGAAATTCTTAGTTATATCATACCGGTACCATTGAAATTCAAGTGGAGAATTCAAATGACCACTTGTCCGTATAGCTATATTTTATAGCCTGTGAGAAAAGGGGTTTACATTAAAAGAACCTGGTAAAACTCAAAATTACAAAATTACAAACTTTTTTAGAAAAAAATTCTGATAGGATTCCAAAGTAAAATGTTATTTTACTTCAAAAACTAGCTTGACAAAAAACTAATTTTCAAACGCTATAATTCTTACAAATATACCCTTGCTTAAAATATAAAAAATATAAGAACAACGAAGAATTATTCAAAGATTAAACTCTAAAAAGTTTTAAATCTGTAATATAACATAACTTAAAAGTATATAAAAGGGTGCTCTGTTAATCACTAAAAAACTGTAATGAGGTTATGTTTAGTTTTTCCAGAGCAGTTTTAGGCATCTCATCGATTCATTTTCATACGCTGGGGAGTTGCATGCTAAGTTCTTATTGTAATCGACGGTATTTGAACCGTTCTCTCCATTTAATGGTTAATGGTTCCAATCTCGAGAGAAAATCCAGGAGCTTGTCTTCCAACACCTCACCTGCATTGATGAAAAAAAAAATATATCTTCAGACCCTTTGAGCAAAGCCTGAAGCTCGCATGGCAATTCGTTCGACTATGGCATCCATACATAGTATTCGTGACTTTTGTTCCAAGGTATACACCAATGCTAAGGCAATCATCATTTTAGCTTTCAAACAAAAATTACTATCCTATCGGGATCTGGGCCAATGTCACACTAAAAAAATTATCGAAACACTCTTGGTTAAGGGATCTCTGATCTTTGGCGTTCTGGCAGAAAAAGTTATAAGTACAAGTCTTCATTCCCAACCAGACTATCTTAAGATGTACTACATGTCAAGCCCACGTTAAGTGCAACCTCTCTAGCTAATTCGTTTATCTTAACGCCAAAACCTCAGCTCAATTGGTTGCTCTTGCTCTGCCAAAGGTGTTGATGAGTTCATACATGTTTTTTCCTGAGTTTCTTTTATACTTCCTTGGCCATCATATGGTTGAAACAATAGTACTGTACTTACTATAGGGGATACAAAGTACGAGATACTTATAACAGCTCACCTCCAGCCAACTAGATTGTGAATGAGATACATATGCAAAGGAACTGCTATATATATTGTTGCTCTTAGCTATAAACCTACTTTATCATGTAAATGATGATTCTAGTTCCGTGCCTTCGTATGGTATACCATTGTTACAAATGCACCAATATGCACCAGGGCATGAATATAGATTACACAAATTTCAATGCAACTGACCAACAATTGAGCAACTGCATAGCAAACTTGGATCCCCCAGTATAAATTGCCTCAAAAGTCCCGTTTTTACATTGCAGTGCTTAGAACATAAATAAAGACAAATTCATTTCTATAACAAAGGCATAAATATGTATCAACGCAGAAGAGAGAGCGAATGAAAATGTATGTTACTGAGCCTAAGAATAAGCCTAGAACCATTCCCACCAGTTAGCTGTTTCTTTCCAGCTCTGTACTCGGGAGTGCTGACGGCGGTGCTGGCGGTTCCTTCCTACGAGACTCCCATCGATTCCCTGAGTGACCTTCCCAGAGCCACCAAGGATGGATTCACCATCGGCTTGTTGGGAGGCAGCAGTTATGAGGTCCTTTTTAAGGTATATGTCCCCTGTGCAAGCTGGTATTTTCAATGTATATTTTTGTTTCTTAAACTTTCTAAGAATCAACAAAATGTTTACACTAGTGAGCATAGCAATCTTTATGAACAAGGGGATAAATCGTGTGTCCCATCTGTCATATCTAACCAAGTTGTCGCCATGAAACGGATTCGGGATCGTTCTGCTACTTAAGACATTTTCTAATCCTACTTTTTTTCCCCTTTTTTTCCTCCTAATTCGTAGGACGTTTGTTTTATACATATTTTTTTTTTATTTCTTTCTTTACTTCTTCTTCTTCTTCTTCTTCCCAGCTTGTTCCCATTTTTATATGGGGTCGCGTTTCGGATGAGCCGTTTCCATCTATTTCTATCTTGTGCTTCTGCCTCATCAATTCCCTTCTCATTTAAGTCTCCTCTCACACAGTCCTTCCATCTCTTTCTTGGTCTCCCTCTTTTTCTTCTTCCTTGCACCTCCACCCCCATAGTATGTCTCCCAGCGTGGTCCTCATCTCTCCTCAACAGGTGTCCATACCATCTCAGCCTCCCCTCCTGCACTTTCTTTGATACTTCCACCACCTTAGTTGACCCCCTTATGTAGTCATTTCTGATCCTATCCACTCTTGTTACCCCAGACATCCACCTAAGCATTCTCATTTCTGCCACAGCCATCTTCTTCTGCTCTGCTTTTCTCATGCTTGCTGTTTCCGTACCATACAGCATTGCTGTTCTTACCACCGTCTTGTGAAATTTTCCTTTTAACCTAAGCGGCACTCTTTTGTCACAAAGAACTCCCGAGGCCGCTCTCCAGTTGTTCCATCCTGCCTGTACCCGATGTTTTACTTCTTCTTCCATACTTCCTCCAGCGTTAACAAAAGATCCCAAATACTTAAACTTATCAACTCTCCTTATTTGCTCTCCACCAAGCTGAATACTTTCTCTATCATCCCCCTCAGTGGTGGTACACATATATTCTGTCTTGGATCTACTTATTCTCATTCCTCTGTCCTCCAGTACTTGTCTCCATCTTTCCAATTTCACTTCCAGATCTTCCCTGCTCTCTGCACACAGAACAATATCATCCGCATACAATATGTTCCATGGTACTGTCTCCCTTACTTCCTCTATTATAACATCCATCACTATGTTAAAGATAAATGGGCTCAGAGCCGACCCCTGGTGTAATCCTACTCTCACCTCAAAACCTTCTGTCTCCCCAACACTGCTCCTCACTCTGGTAAATACATTCCGGTACATCTCTTGTATCAATCGCACATACTTCTCTGGCACCATCTTCTCCCTCAGGCTCCTCCAAACCTCTTGGTCCACTCGGGACTCGGTCATAAGCCTTTTCAAGGTCAATGAATACCATATGTAGGTCCCTTTGTCTTTCCCCGAATTTCTCCATTATTTGCCTCAGACAAAATATACCATCTGTTGTTCACCTTCCCTTCATAAATCCCATCTGCTCTTTACCTATTTGTACTTCTTCTCTCAGTCTAGCATCTATCATCCTTTCCAGTATCTCCAAAGTGTGGGACATCAATTTAATGCCCCTATAATTACCACACTCTTGGACATCGCCTTTCCCTTTAAAAATTGGGATCAATATACTCCCACGCCACTCATTTGGTATCTTTTCTTGTTCAAGGATCTTTATCATAAGATCGTAAAGTATATCCACTCCTTCATCTCCTAATGCTTTCCATGCCTCCACCGGGATCATGTCTGGTCCGGTTGCCTTCCCATTCTTCATCTTCTTCAGTGCATTTAGTACCTCTTGCCTATAAAACCTCATTACCATGCCAATGTTCATTTGCCCATCCTCTCTTATTAGTTCTATTATTTTCTTCATTTAAACAACTGTTGCCTGAAATATTCTTTCCATCTCTTCACAATGTCTTCCTCCTTTCTAAGCACTACACCCTCTTGATCCTTTATTTGTTTGATATGTGTTATATCTTTGGTGCTCTTATTTCTAGCCTTTGATAGCTTGATCATCTTCTTTAATCCTTCCTTTGTCCCCAGCTCATTATACACATCATCATACGACTTTGCTTTAGCTTGGGCTACCACCTTTTTCACCACCTTGTTTTTCTCTCTGTACCTATTTCTGTCTTCCACTGACTGTGACTCTTCCCATCTTTTCTTTGCCTCCTTCTTATCTTTTACTACTTTCTCAATGTCTTCATCCCACCACCCACTCTCCTTTTCTTCCCATATGATACCAGATGTCTCTCCTAGCAGCTCCTTTCCATGCCTTCTTATTACTGCTGCATTTCGTGCCACCATTTCTTGAACATCTTTCAATCCCTATATCAATATCCTCCAAAACCTCCTCTTAAACTCTCTCTTCTTATCCCCTTCCTTCTGTAATTCGTACCATTTAATTTTCCTTATCCCTTTAGCTTTGGTTTTTCTTTCCCTTTTCAACTTCAAGTCCATACATAGCAGCCTGTGTTGGGGGGCTACATGGTCGCCTGGAATAACTTTGCAGTTCTTGACCTCCACCAGATTTATCCTTTTATACAAGAAATAGTCTATCTGGGAGAATCTTCCCCCACTCCTATATGTTATTAGGTGTTCCCTTTTCTTCTCAAAGAATGTGTTTACTATTGCCATGTCGAATGACACAGCAAAGTCCACTACACTCTCTCCTTCTGGGTTTCTCTCCCCAATTCTATGGCCCCCATGCACCCGCCCAATCGCCTCATTTTCAGTTCCGACATGGCCATTCAAATCTGCCCCAACTATCACCCTCTCATGCTCTTCCAGTTCTTGCATTATTCCATCCATGTCTCTCCAGAAATTTCCCTTCTCTTCTTCTGTGCAACCAACTTGTGGTGCATATGCGCTTATAATATTCAGAATCTCTCCTCCATAACATATCTTCAATCTGATGATACGGTCATTCTTTCTATGCACTTCTATTACCGAGTTCTTTAGTTCACTAGACAGTACTATGCCAACTCCATTTCTACCTTGTTTATTTGCTCCACTATAATATAGCTTATATCCATCTCCCAACTCTTTAGCTTTATTTCCTTTCCACTGCGTTTCTTGCACACACACAACATCTACTTTCTTTTCTCTCATCAAGTCAGCCAATTCTCTACCTCTCCCAGTCATGGACCCAACATTTAGCTGACATACTCTGAACCCAATGTGAGCTCGCTTCTTTAGCTGCACCCGCTCCTGATGCAGTAGCCCTCGCCTTACCACAGAGTTAGGGCGATGTCTCTGTGCGTCGTTTACGGAGTACGCCCTAGCATTACCTCTTTCCATATTTCGGCTCATTCCATTTTTGGTTTTGGCACAGATTTTTACAGCCGGATGCCCTTCCTGACACCAACCCTCCCTATTTATCCGGGCTTGGGACCGGCACCCATAAGGACTTGGTTGCCCCCCCAGGTGGCTAGGTTTTATTTCTTTCTTTACTAATCCAACGAAAATAAACAATCATATTTTATCTTGTTCTTTCTTTTCTAGCATTCATCATTTTTACTATAGAATTACGTAGCATACCGGTTATTTCAATACACTTCAAGTTTTTATTAGTTTGTAATATTATTTACGGACATCAAAAAGTAAGTATCACTTTCAAAAAGGAAGATGAGAATTAAAATAAAATCATAAGGAATGACTTGTTCTGAGTTCAAATCCCATTAATACCAGCGAATGAGTATTTTCCTTTATAAAAAAAATCGTACGTAATTTTACAAAAAGTATTATCGAATGAAATTTTATTGCTATGAATAATATTAATTCTCACTAATTTCGTAGCATATTCTCTTAGTTACTATAATTATGAGTATTTAGATCTTATGATTCCAAATAAAGTTTAAAACATAAATACGTATACATGTTGATTGATCAGTTTTTTATACATACATATATACATATATATCCATGCACACACACACAAACACACACACACACACACACCACACACACACACATATATATATATATATATATATATATATATATATATATATATATATATATATATATATATATATATATATATATATATATATATATATATATATATATATATATATATATATATATATATATATATATATATATATGCTATTTCGACATATTTTCTCTCTCACGCATTTTCTATTGAAGGCAATGGAATCGTGGCAGATACTATCTTCAAGTAATCCTTAGAATCAGTCTATACTTCTTCTTTTCCTCTCTGGCAAGGTTATCATGAAAGTGAAAAATTATCCAAGATTCTTTTCTTTTACTTCTTATTCTGTAGCTAGTCGACAGACTGTTGCTCTACCCCTTTCAGCGGCATCATTAAGACTGGATGGATTACACACACACACACACACACACACACACACACACACACACACACACACACATATATATATATATATATATATATATATATATATACTATATATATATATATATATATATGTATGTATGTATGTGTGTGTGTGTGTATTAAAAAACATTACAAGACAGGAGCTTTCATCTACTTGATGAGGACTACTGTTCAAGTAGATGAAAGCTCACATCTTGTAAACATTATTAATACAGAGCTTACCTAATGTTCAATGAATGCAAATTTATATATTGCAGAGTGCAAAGGATGGCCTTTACAAGCAAACTTGGGATCTCATGGATCATAAAGATCGTTCGAAGAGCTTTGTCAGTGGAATGGACGAAGGAATGAAAAGAGTAAGTAAAGTTTTTTCCCCACTGGAACATAATCATTTTGATTCTAAATGTGAAGAAATATGTAGGACATTTTAGGCACGGTAATGGACAAGAGTACAAGTTCAGAGGTGGTCACGTACGCAGCATGGTATAATCAATTGGTTTCTCTTTTCTAAAATTAAAGAACTGCATTTAAATAAGAGCTGTGAACAAAAAGAACGTGTTGAGTATGCGTAACCTGTATGGTTGTTATCAATTCTTATTATAATTTGCTGAAATAAAAAAAAAGCTAAGAATGTCAGCACGGAAATCAACGGTTGGCTTAGTTTCCTTAATGAACGAATGGTATAAGACTAAGAATTCTTCACATACCTAAGGACATTTTGAGAAGAGCTGTGCTTCTGTGACTGATCTAGGTAAATGTGTTCTGTTCAGTGCATATGGTACCTGAAGTTAACCCTATTGCGAGGGTCGAAATGGCTAAAACAATGTCTTTAAGTGTCAAAAAGGATTCTTTTATATGCGTATACAATCACTGGCTTGTATAGCATACTGAAATTCACAATGGAAGATACATCTTTTGAATCTGACAGTAGATGTGAAATGAAACTATTAGGCATTTAATATATGAAAGCTAATGCATTTATATTACAGTAAAATGCCTAATTTTTATCAGAGAAGATTATACGTTATGGTGGAAAATGAGATAAGGAGCTCAGTTTGGTAAATTAGCATATTTAAAGATTAGTATTTAATTGTACCACCTACATTTTCAGTTTCCATTATTCCTAAAATACTTGCCAATTGCCTATAGACGTACAAAAAAATCTTGGAATTCGAATGAAGTAAAAAAAAATAATTTACTGACTTGGAGAGAGAGAGAGAGAGAGAGAGAGAGAGAGAGAGAGAAACATTGGCTTAGGTGGGAACGCTGTCAAGGGTAACCACTGGAACCATGAAGCAGTTCTGCAAAGACCGTGGGTACTAAATACCCCATGGAAGTGTTGAGCTATTGAGCCAAGTCCCATGGTTGGAGGGGCTTACAGTTCCGTCTGAACTGATATTTCTATAAATAGTGTTGGCCATGCCATTCTCTCACATCTGAGATCGTGATACTCTTGCCCATTACACCTATCCTGTTCATTATAAAAACCTTGGCAATCAGTTCACTGTTTCGTTCACTCCTATACTGTCTGGAGATAAGCGTTTTGGGTGGGGAATAATTTTCAGAATTTTTTTTTTCAGGACTAACACAAATAGAGCACTTAATCTTTCAAAAATCTATCTGCAGGTTCTTGAAAGAAAATTTGTGTTCGTTGCTGGCGAAGTTTTCATGTCATTATATTTAAGAAAGTATGGATATGGGCGGTTCTACTTTGGACGAGAGAGGTTCTTTCCCGGTTACGTTGGCTTCGCCTTTCAGATGGGATCCCCCATCACACCAGTCTTCACACATTTGTAAGTTATTTCTTTGAATCCCACACAAAAGTTATTGTAATTCTTTGTTTTAGTAGTTTCCTTTGTTGTGAAATTATGCAAGATAAATACAATCTTTCCTTACTGAGGTGAGATCCAGTTTATTTCAAAATGAAGTTGTATCTGCATCTAGTCGAATTCAATAGATTTCAGCATTAAATTTCAGCTCTTTTCTCATCTTAGCAAATATGATCAAAATCATTTCATGGCAGCTACAATACTTTAGACCAGGTCAAACTATGCATATCCAGCAAACCAAAGCTATATTCAAGGAACGACAGGGAAAGAGGTCCTATTATTCAAATGAAATTTCAATTTCTTTATGAGCATATGACCTCGTAACTGGTCATTTAGGTTAATACTGTAGCAAACAATCTGGCCTCTTAACATTGCTCACATATATCGTAATGGGTGTTTATAGCATAAGCTCTCCCCTTTGCTTCCTTCGTTTGAGGGTACGCTTGGCCAGGTCACATTTTCCTATTCTTTCATTTACTTCCTTTAGCTCTTACTCATTTATTATTGTTTGAAGGTTCGTTTTGAAACAATGTCACTACTAGGTTTCTGTAGCATCTAAACATTTTGTCCTTTGTAATAATGTCTGCTTGTTATCTTGAATATAATAATAATAATAATAATAATAATAATAATAATAATAATAATAATAATAATAATAATAATAATAATAATAATAGTGGTGCCGTAGCAGAGTGGGTTAGGTCGTCAATGGACTGGCTAAGCAACATTGGGGCTTGTCAGTCATAGGATGGTTGACCACTTTCCTCGGTGTTGATGAGTACCAAATCCCGATGGGGTAGGATCCAGCAATGGGTTAAAAAGCAAAACTCAGCAGTGATGGAAATAAATGAAGGATTAAACGACAACAACGTAAATGGAACCTCTGGCAACAGAGGAGCTTCGTCCGGCAGCCAGGTATTCAGCCCAATTGAAGGGGAAGACGGTCAGGTACTTGGATTTCGTCATGCAGCAACTGACCACCACAACGACATTAACCAACAACCAGAGATGAGCTACAGAGGAAGAAATGGACAAGCAAGAAAAGAAAATAAGGAAATATGGAGATGCTACATCAGAAGCAACCCAGCGGAGATAGGATATAGAAGAATGAGAGGAATGAGAGGAATAACACACCCAAAACAGAGCAGAGGCTGGCAGACCAAGTATGGAACATAAAGAAAAAGAGAAAGCGAGGGACTGGTAAGAGAAATAACACATGGCAGTGAATTACAAGCTGACAAACTGAGAGACGATGCCACAGAAGACAATAGGGATGATGAGGTCTCAAACAATGACACACAAAGAAACACTGACGAAGTAACAGACAGGACGGAATGGGTAGGAAAAATCAGACAATGGATGAAGCCAGATACAGAGAGAACAAAGATCCCCTCCATGAAAGCCTATAACACTAAGAAATTAAGGGATACAACAAGTGGGGTCAATGAAATAATGAGAATAATACACACCACCAGTATCACAGAAGCAAATAACTTGGTGCAGGAGCAAGATTAGTAGCAGAACTGATGGGGATACAAATACCAACACCATCAGCGTAACCAACCCAACAGAAACCAAAACAGCAACTGCCTTGGAAAAGGCATCTGAAAAAGTAAATAATGGTGATGAGATCTGACTTGAGTAAACTGAAACAAGCGATGACAAAAAAAAAAAAAGGCTAGAAGCAAGAAAACAATGGATGAACTGAATGAGAAATACAAAGAACTGGTGAGGGGAGCAAACATCGCAATAGAAGATGTAATAAGGGAATAAGGGATACCAACAGAACAAACTATTGGAACCAACCAGAAAACACTATACAGCCAACTAAGAAAGGAACACAACCACCAAGATATTCCTGAAGCCGAACCAAATAAGAGACTCTGGGAAAATGTATGAAGTAATCCGGTATCACACAACATACATGCAACATGGCTCTAGGAACTCAGGGCAGAAGAGACAGGGAGAATAAAACAAAGATTTACTGAGATCACGACAGACAATCAGACACCAATTGAATAAAATGCCCAACTGGAAATCCCCAGGGCCTGGTGAAGTCAATGGATACTTGCTCAAAAACTTCAAGGTCCTACACCCACAAATAGCAGAACAACTCCAGCATTGTATCACAAATCACCATGCGCCAAATTGGATGACCACAGGAAGAACATCCTTAGTACCGAAAGACAAGAGTAAGGGAAATATAGGCAGTAACTACAGGCCTTTCATCAGTGAAAGGCTATACAACTACCTAGAGGATGCAAACACCATCCCCCACTAGCAGAAAGCCTGCTGATGGAAGTGCAGGGGCACAAAAGACCAGCTCATAGTAGAGAAAATGGTAATTAAGAACAGTAGGAGAAAGAAAACCAACCTAAGCATGGCATTGATTGACTATACAAAATCCTTCGACATGATACCACACACATGGTTAATAGAATACACAAGATCAGGCCCTAAGAACCAGATATGTTCAAAGAACGATATATGGAAATAACATCTCTCCCACATGTAGGAAGTGCAATACAAAAAATAAGAACATAAACCACATAGCAAGCGAATGTCTGGCACTTGCACAAAACCAGTACAGAAAGAGGCATGATTCAGTGGCAAAAGCCCTTCACTGGAGCCTGAGCAAGAAACCCCTGCTACCTCGCAGTAATAAATGGTATGAGCACCAACCTGAAGGAGTGATAGAAAACAATCAGGCAAAGACCTCTGGGACTATGGTATCAGAACAGATAGGGTGATACATGCAAATAGACCAGGCATGACGTTGATTGACAAAATCAAGAAGAGGGCATTACTCATTGATGTCGCAATACCATGGGACACCAGAGTTGAAAAAGAGAAAGGGAAAAATGGATACATATCAAGACCTGAAAATTTAAATAAGATGTACATGGGATATGCCAGTGGAAATTGTACCCATAATCATAGGAACACTAGGCATGATCCCAAGATTCCTGGAAAAGAATCTGGAAAAACTAGAGGCTGAAGTAGCCCCAAGACTCATGCAGAAGTGTGTGATCCTAGAAACGGTACACATAGTAAGAAAAGTGATGGACTCCTAATAAGGCAGGATGCAACCTGGAACCCCACACTATAAATACCACCCAGTTGAATTGAAGGAGTGTGATATACCAATGGGTTGATTAAGCAATATTAGGGCTGGTCAGTCGTTGGATGGGTGACTGCTCTCCTCAGCGTTAATTCCTTGGGAATGGATCTTTACCATAATTTCTTCACTCTACTCAGCTGTAAAATGAGTACCTATTATTGATGGGGTAGGGTCCAGCTATGGGTTAAAAAGCAAGACTCATCAATGTTGGAAAGAAATGAAAGATTAAACGACAATGACGTAAATGGAACCTCTGGCAACAGAGTAGCTTCGTCTGGCAGCCAGGTATTCAGCCCAATTGAAGGGGAAGATGGTCATGTACTTGGAGGTCGTCATGCAGCAACTGACCACCACAACGACAGTAACCAACAACCAGAGACTCTCGCTACAGAAGTAAACCAGAGGAAGAAATGAACAAGAGAAGAAAATAAGGAAATATGGAGATGCTATATCAAAAGCAACCAGATGGGGAAAGGGTATAGAAGAAGGTTGGTCAACATCTGGAATGAGAGGAGTAACACCCCTCAAGCAGAGGCTGGCGGACCAAGTAAGGAACATAAAGAAAAAGAACTGGCACTCCCCAACAGAAAGAGAATAACTTGAAAGAGAAATGACACACAACATCGAATTACAAGAAGACGAACTTAGAGATGATGCCACAAAAGACGACAGGGATGATGAGGTATCAAACAATGACACACGAAGAAACACCGACGAAGTAACAGACAAGACGGAATGGATAGAAAAGATCAGACATTGGATGGAGCCAGATACAAAGAGAACAAAGATCTCCATGAAAGCCTCCTACACCAAGAAATTAAGGAAGAAAACAAGTGAGGTCAATAAAATAATGGGAATAATACACACCACCAGTATCACAGAAATAAATAACTTGGCATATGCAGGAGCAAGATTAGTAACAGAAGTGATGAGGATACAAACACCAACACCACCAGCACAGCCACCAGAGCAGAAACCAAAACAGCAACTGCCTTGGAAAAGGCGCCTGGAAAAGCAAATCATGGTGATGAGATCTGACTTGAGTGAACTGAAAGAGATGGCAGAAAAAAAGCTAAAAAGCAAGGAAACAAGGGAGGAACTAAACAAGAAATACAAAGTACAGGAGAGGGGACTAAACAACACAATAGAAGATGTAAAACAGAGGCTTAAGGCCAAAGCACATATGATCCAACGGTACCTGAACAGGAATAAGGGATACCAACAGAACAAACTATTCGGAACCAACTAGCAAAAACTATACAGCCAACTAAGAGGGGAAGACAACCACCAAGAAATTCTTGAAGCCGAACCAAGTAAGAGGCTCTGCAATAAACATGCAACATGGCTCCAGGAAGTTAAGGCAGAAGAAACAGGGGTAATAAAACAAAGATTCACAGAGATAACGACAGACACAGTCAGGCACTAACTAAAGAAAATACCAAACAAGAAAGTCCCAGTTCATGATGAAGTCCATGGATACTGCTCAAAAACTTCAAGGCTCTACACCCAAGAATAGCAAAACAACTCCAGCATTGTATCACAAATCACCATGCGCCTAAACAGATGACCACAGGAAGAACATCCTTAGTACAAAAAGACAAGAGTAAAGAAATTATAGCCAGTAACTACAGGCCTATCACCTGACTATTAATAATGTGGAAGTTACGAACAGGTATCATCAGTGAAAGGCTATACAACTAACTAGAGGATATAAACACCATTCCCCAACAACAGAAAGGCTGCAGAAGGAAGTGTAGGGGCACAAAAGACCAGCTTCTGATAGACAAAATGGTAATGAATAACAGTAAGAGAAGGAAAACCAACCTAAGCATTACATAGATAGACTATAAGAAAACCTTTGACAAGATACCACACACATGGCTAATAGAATGCCAGAAAATATATGGGACAGAGGAAAACACCATCAGATTCCTCAAAAATACAATACACAACTGGAATACAATAGTTACAAGCTATGGAATAAGACTAGCAGAGGTTAATATCAGGAGAGGGATCTTCTAGGGCGACTCACTGTCACCACTACTCTTCGTAGTAGCCATGATTCCCATGACAAAAGTACTGCAGAAGATGGATATTGGGTACTAACTCAAGAAAAGAGGCAACAGAATTAACCATCTGATGTTCGTGCACGACATCAAACTGTATGGTAAGAGCATCAAGGAAATAGATACCCTAATCCAGACTGTAAGGATTGTATCTGGGGACATCAGGATAGAGTTTGGAATAGAAAAATATGCCTTAGTCAACATACAAAAGAGCAAAGTAACAAGGACTGAAGGGATAAAGCTACTAAATGGGAACAATATCAAACACATAGATGAGATGGGAACAAAATACCTGGGAATAATGGAAGGAGGGGATATAAAACATCAAGAGATGAAGGACACAATCAGGAAAGAATATATGCAGAGACTCATATATGATAAAAGCCATAAACACATGGGCAGTATCAGTAATCAGATACAGTGCAGGAACAGTGGAATGGGCGAAGGCAGAACTCCGAAACATAAACCAGAAAACGATGAAACATATGACAATACACAAAGCACTACACCCAAGAGCAAATACTGGCAGACTATACATAACACAAAAGGAAGGAGGGAGGGGACTGCTAAGCATAGGAGACTGTCCCAACATCAAGAACAGAGCACTGGGGCAATATCTGAAAACCAGTGAAGACGAGTGGCTCAAGCGTGCATGGGAAGGAGGACTGATAAAAGTAGATGAAGACTCAGAAATATACAGAGACAGGAGAATGACAAACAGAACAGAGGAATGACACAGCAAACCAATGCACGGACAATTCATGAGACAGACTAAAGAACTAGCCAGTGATGACATATGGCAATGGTTACAGAGGGGAAAGCTCAAGAAGGAAACTGAAGAAATTATAACAGCGACACAAGATCAGGCCCTAAGGACCAAATATGTTTAAAGAACGATAGATGGAAATAACATCTCTCCCATATGTAGGAAATGCATTATGAAAAATGAAACCGTAAACCGTATAGCAAGCGAATGACCGGCACTTGTACAGAACCAGTACAGAAAGAGGCATGATTCAGTGGCAAAAACCCTCCACTGGAGCCTATACAAGAAACACCAGCTACCTGGAAGTAATAAGTGGTACGAACACCAACCTGAAGGCTTGATAGAAAAAGATCAGGCAAAGATCTTCTTGGACTATAGTATCAGAACAGATAGGGTAATACGTGCAAATAGACCAGAAGTGACGTTGATTGACATAATCAAGTAGAAATTATCGCTCATTGATGTCGCAATACCATGGTACACCAGAGTTGAAGAGAAAGAAAGGGAAAAAATGGAGAAGTATCAAGACCTGAAAATAGAAATAAAAAAGAAATGGGATATGCCAGTGGAAATTGTACCCATTATAATAGGAACACTAGGCACAATCCCAAGATCCCTGGACAGGAATCTGGAAAAACTAGAGGCTGAAGTAGCTCCAGGACTCATGCAGAAGTGTGGGATCCTAGAAACGTCTCTCATAGTAAGAAAAGTAACGGACTCCTAAGTAGGCAGGATGCAACTTGGAACCCCACACTATAAATATCACCCAGTCGAATTGGAGGACTGTGATAGCCCAAATAATAATAATAATAATAATAATAATAATAATAATAATAATAATAATTAATTAATATTATTAATTATTATTATTATTATTATTATTATTATTATTATTATTATTATTATTATTATTATTATTATTATTATTATTATTAACATATATTTTCCACTCATGAACTTCTCTTATATAAAAACAATGATTCATTCTTCACCAAGTTGCACATCCTACAACTTCATTCCAAACCTCCAGCTTTACAGCATATTACACGATTATCTGTAATTGATTTGCGTATATTTCATAAGCTTTCATTAATTGTCTTCTTATGGTTTCTCCGCCATACCTTTAGCAATGCCTTTGTAAATTATAAATTTGATGATCCTCCAGTGATTATATACAATATGTTTTCCAAAACCTTCGGTGGAAACACTTCCTATATTCAAGTCTTTAGTAACAACAGTCTGTATATTTTCTAAACCTTTAGTGATAGTTCTTCTCTATAAATGCCCTTAACCTGCATTAATGCCTTCTATAAATGCCTTCGGCTTTTAAGCAATAACTTTATGTGTATGCTGTGGCTAGTCAGTAATAGATTTCTGTAAGTTATATTCGTAATGATCAGGGATCAGTTGCCTTGATGCATATTCTCCAACGTTTCCAACAAAGGCATCTTCTTCCATTTAATCCTCCATTCTACTCATGTCCCTCTACCTCCAATAGGTTCCACTAAAGTCACCTTCCCCCGCCTCCTCATTCACTTATAGCTTTTAATGTCTTCCTAAACCATCGGCAGCAAATTTCTAAACATCTCTAAACTTGCTGTAATGTATGTATTGTTTTTAGTTCCACCAATACTTTCTATATGTTATCAAGCCTTCATGAGTAGTTTTATATAAATTTCATTGCACGAACTTTCTAAATATTACTATTTGAGAAAAGAATGGTTTCATGCTCTTTAAACAGGATTTTTATCTTTGTCGAAATTGTGTCTAAACTTATGTCATTTTTAAACTGAATAAATTTTTTACAGCATACT
>NC_087207.1:83407210-83419710 GCF_015104395.2 Macrobrachium nipponense
AGTATGCTGTAAAAAATTTATTCAGTTTAAAAATGACATAAGTTTAGACACAATTTCGACAAAGATAAAAATCCTGTTTAAAGAGCATGAAACATTTTTCTTTTCTCAAATAGTAATATTTAGAAAGTTCGTGCAATGAAATTTATATAAAACTACTCATGAAGGCTTGATAACATATAGAAAGTATTGGTGGAACTAAAAACAATACATACATTACAGCAAGTTTAGAGATGTTTAGAAATTTGCTGCCGATGGTTTAGGAAGACATTAAAAGCTATAAGTGAATGAGGAGGCGGGGGAAGGTGACTTTAGTGGAACCTATTGGAGGTAGAGGGACATGAGTAGAATGGAGGATTAAATGGAAGAAGATGCCTTTGTTGGAAACGTTGGAGAATATGCATCAAGGCAACTGATCCCTGATCATTACGAATATAACTTGGCAGAAATCTATTACTGACTAGCCACAGCATACACATAAAGTTATTGCTTAAAGCCGAAGGAATCAATAGAATGCATTAATGGAGGTTAAGGGCATTTTATTGAGAAGAACTATCACTAAAGGTTTAGCAAATATACAGACTGTTTTTACTAAAGACTTGAATATAAGAAGAGTTTCCACCGAAAGTTTTGGAAAACATATTGTAAACAATCACTGAAAGATCATCAAATTTAAAATTTACAAAGGTATTGCTAAAGGTATGGCGGAGAAACCATAAGAAGGCAATTAATGAAAG
The DNA here is from genome assembly GCF_015104395.2 of Macrobrachium nipponense. NCBI lineage: Eukaryota > Metazoa > Arthropoda > Malacostraca > Decapoda > Palaemonidae > Macrobrachium > Macrobrachium nipponense. The sequence goes on from NC_087207.1 coordinate 83,407,945, forward strand.
CTTATGAAATATACGCAAATCAATTACAGAATAATCGTGTAATATGCAATAAAGCTGGAGGTTTGGAATGGAGTTGTTGGATGTGCAACTTGGTGAAGAATGAATCATTGCTTTTATATAAGAGAACTTCATGAGTGGAAAATATAAGTTAATAATCAATAAATAATATTAAATAATAAATAATAATAAATAATAATCAATAATCGAATAAATAATAAGATAATAATAATTAATAATAATAATAATAATGGTTATTTTTATTTATTATTATTATCTTTTTTTTTGCTTTATCACAGTCATCCAATTCGACTGGGTGATATTTATAGTGTGGGGTTCCGGGTTGCATCCTGCCTACTTAGGAGTCCATCACTCCTCTTATTATGTGCGCCGTTTCTAGGATCACACTCTTTTGCATGAGTCCTGGAGCTCCTTCAGCCTCTATTTTTTCCAGATTCTTTTTCAGGGATCTTAGGATCGTGCCTAGTGTTCCTATGATTATGGGTACAATTTCCACTGGCATATCCCAAATCCTTCTTATTTCTATTTCAGGTCTTGATACTTATCCATTGTTTCCTTTCTTTCTTTTCAACTCTGGTGTCCCATGGTATTGCGACATCAATGAGTGGTACTGTCTTCTTGATTTTGTCAATCAACGTCACGTCTGGTCTGTTTGCACGTATCACCTTATCTGTTCTGATACCATAGTCCAAGAGGATCTTTGCCTAATCGTTTTCTATCACTCCTTCAGGTTGGTGCTCATACCACTTATTACTGCAAGGTAGCTGATGTTTCTTGCACCGGCTCCAGTGGAGGGCTTTTTACCACTGAATCATGCCTCTTTTTGTACTGGTTCTGTGCAAGTGCCAGACATTCGCTTGCTATGTGGTTTATGATCTTATTTTTCGTATTGCACTTCCTACATGGGAGAGATGTTAATTCCATCTATCGTTCTTTGAATATATCTGGTTCTTAGGGCCTGATCTTGTGCCGCTGTTATCATTCCTTCAGTTTCCTTCTTGAGCTCTCCCCTCTGTAACCATTACCATGTGTCATCGCTGGCCAGTTCTTTAGTCTGCCTCATGTATTGTCCGTGCATTGGTTTGTTGTGCCAGTCCTCTGTTCTGTTTGTCATTCTCCTCTCTGTATATTTCGGGGTCTTCGTCTACTTTTATCAGTCCTTCTTCCCATGCACTCTTTAGCCATTCGTCTTCACTGGTTTCAGATATTGCCCCAGTGCTCTGTTCTCGATGTTGACGCAGTCCTCTATGCTTAGTAGTCCTCTCCCTCCTTCCTTTCGTGTTATGTATAGTCTGTCCATATTAGCTCTTGGGTGTAGTGCTTTGTGTATTGTCATATGTTTCCTAGTTTTCTGGTTTATGTTGCGGAGTTCTGCCTTCGTTCATTCCACTATTCCTGCGCTGTATCTGATTACTAACACTGCCCATGTGCTTATGGCTTTTATCATATTCCCGCATTGAGTTTTGACTTGAGTATCGCCGTGAGTCTCTGCATATATTCTTTCCTGAACGTGTCCTTCATCTCTTGGTGTTTTATATCCCCTCCTTCCATTATTCCCAGGTATTTGTATCCCTTCTCATCTATGTGTTTGATGTTGCTCCTATCTGGAAGATTTATCCCTTCAGTCCTTGTACTTTGCCCATTTTGTATGTTGACTAAGGCGCATTTTTCTATTCCAAACTCCATCCTGATGTCCCAGATACAATCCTTACAGTCTGGATTATTATTATTATTATTATTATTATTATTATTATTATTATTATTATTATTATTATTATTATTATTTTATTATTATTATTATTATTATTATTTGGGCTATCATAGTCCTCCAATTCGACTGGGTGGTATTTATAGTGTGGGGTTCCAAGTTGCATCCTGCCTAACTTAGGAGTCCGTTACTTTTCTTACTATGAGCGACGTTTCTAGGATCACACACTTCTGCATGAGCACTGGAGCTACTTCAGCCACTAGTTTTTCCAGATTCCTGTCCAGGGATCTTTTGGATTGTGCCTAGTGTTCCTATGATTATGGGTACAATTTCCATTGGCATATCCCATATCCTTCTTATTTCTATTTTCAGGTCTTGATACTTCTCCAATTTTCCCTTTATTTCTCTTCAACTCTGGTGTCCCATGATATTGCGACAATCAATGAGCGATACTTTCTTCTTGATTATGTCAATCAACTTCACGTCTGTTCTATTTTGCACGTATCACCCTACCTGTTCTGATACCATCGTCCAAGAGGATCTTTGCCTGATTATTTTCTATCACTCCTTCAGGTTGGTGGTTGTACCACTTATTACTGCAAGGTAGCTGATGTTTCTTGCACAGGATCTAGTGGAGGGCTTTTGCCACTGAATCATGCCTCATTCTATACTGGTTCTGTACATGTGCCGGACATTCGCTTGCTATATGTTTATGGTTTCATTTTTCGTAATGCACTTCCTACGTATGGGAGAGATATTATTTCATCTATCGTTCTTTGAACATATTTGGTTCTTAGGGCCTGATCCTTGGTGCTGCTGTTATCATTTCTTCAGTTTTCTTCTTGAGCTTTCCCCTCTGTAGCCATTGCCATGTGTCATCACTGGCTAGTTCTTTAGTCTGTCTCATATATTTTGTCTGTGCATTGTTTTGTTTTGCCATTCCTCTGTTCTGTTTGTCATTCACCTGTCTCTGTATATTTCTGGGTCTTCACCTACTTTTACCAGTCCTCCTTCCCATGCACGCCTGAGCCACTCGTCTTCACTGGTTTTCAGATATTGCCCCAGTGCTCTATTCTTGATGTTGAGAGAGTCAGTTATGCTTAAGAGTCCCCTCCCTCCTTCCTTTTGTGTTATGTATAGTCTGCCTATATTTGCTTTTGGGTGTAGTGCTGTGTGTATCGTCAAATGTTTCATCGTTTTCTGGTTTATGTTGCGGAGTTCTGCCTTCGTCCATTCCACTATTCCTGCACTGTATCTGATTACTGATACTGACCATGTGTTTTTATTGTTCTTTTATCATATTTCTGGCATTGAGTTTTGACTTGAGTATCACCTTGAGTCCTCTGCATATATTCTTTCCTGATTGTGTCCTTCATCTCTTGATGTTTTTATATCCCCTCCCTTTCATTATTCCCAGCTATTTGTATCCCGTCTCATCTATGTGTGTGATGTTGTTTCCCATCTAGTAGCTTTATCCCTTCAATCCTTGTTACTTTGCTCTTTTGTATGTTGACTAAGGCACATGATTATATTCCAAAGTTCATCCTGATGTCCCCAGATACAATCCTTACAGTCTGGATTAGGGTATCTATTTCCTTGATGCTCTTACCATACAGATTGATGTCGTGCACGAACATCAGATGGTTAATTCTATTGCCTCTTTTCTTGAGTTAGTACCCAATATCCAATTTCTGCAGTACTTTTTGTCATGGAATCATGGCTACTTCGAAAAGTAGTGGTGACAGTGAGTCACCCTAGAAGATCCCTCTCCTGATATTAACCTCTGCTAGTCTTATTCCAGTTTGTGCATTGTATTTTTGAGGAATCTGATGGAGTTTTCCTCTGTCCCATATATTTTCTGGTAATCTATTAGCCATGTGTGTGGTATCTTGTCAAGTTTTCTTATAGTCTATCTATGTCATGCTTAGGTTGGTTTTCCTCTCTTACTGTTCTTCATTACCATTTTGTCTATCAGAAGCTGATCTTTTGTGCCCCTACACTTCCTTCTGCAGACTTTCCGTTGGTGGGGGATGGTGTTTATATCCTCTAGTTAGTTGTATAGCCTTTCACTGATGATACCTGTTAGTAACTTCCACATTATTAGTACTCAGGTGATATACTGGCTATATTTCCTTTACTCTTGTCTTTCTGGACTAAGGATGTTCTTCCTGTGGTCATCCATTTAGGCGCATGGTGATTTGTGATACAATGCTGAAGTTATTCTGCTATTCTTGGGTGTAGAGCCTCGAAGTTTTTGAGCATTATCCATGGACTTTATCAGGACCTGGGGCTTTCCAAGTTTGGCATTTTCTTTAGTTGCTGTCTGACTGTGTCTCGTGATCTCTGTGAATCTTTGTTTTATTCTCCCTGTTTCTTCTGCCTTGACTTCCTGGAGCCATGTTGCATGTTTATTGTGTGATACCGGATTGCTCCATATATTTTTCCCAGAGTCTCTTATTTGGTTCGGCTTCAAGAATTTCTTGGTGGTTGTCTTCCCCTCTTAGTTGACTGTATAGTTTTTGCTAGTTGGTTTCTGAATAGTTTGTTCTGTTGGTATCCCTTATTCCTGTTCAGGTACCGTTGGATCTTATGTGCTTTGGCCTTAAGCCTCTTTTTTGTTTTTTACATCTTCTATTGTGTTGTTTAGTCCCCTCTCCTGTACTTTGTATTTCTTGTTTAGTTCATCCCTTGTTTCCTTGCTTTTTAGCCTTTTTTATGTTATCTCTTTCAGTTTACTCAAGTCAGATCTCATCACCATGATTTGCTTTTCCAGGCGCCTTTTCCAAGGCAGAGTTGCTGTTTTGTTTCTGCAGTGCTGGTGGCGCTGGTGTTCGTATCTCCATCAGTTCTGTTACTAATCTTGCTCCTGCATATGCCAAATTATTTATTTTTTTGATACTGGTGGTGTGTATTATTCCAATTATTTTTATTGATCTCACTTGTTTTTCTTCCTTAATTTCTTGGTGTAGGAGGCTTTCATGGAGATCTTTGTTCTCTCTGTACCTGGCTCCATCCATTGTCTGATCTTTTCTATCCATTCCGTCCTGTTTGTTGACTTCGTCAGTGTTTCTTCGTGTGTCGTTGTTTGATACCTCATCATCCCTGTCGTCATTTGTAGCATTATCTCTAAGTTCGTCTTCTTGTAATTCGTTGCCGTGTGTCATTTCCCTTTCAAGTTATTCTCTTTCTGTTGGGAGTGCCATTTCTTTTTCTTTATGTTCCTTACTTGTTCTGCCAGCCTCTGCTTTGAGGGTTTGTTACTCCTCTCATTCCCAAGATGTTGACCAACCTTGCTTTCTATATCCTCTCTCCATCTGGTTGCTTCTGTTGTAGCATCTCCATATTTCCTTATTTTCTTCTCTTGTTCATTTCTTCCTCTGGTTTACTTCTGTAGCTCCAGTCATCTTCCCCTCAATTGGTCTGAATACCTGGCTACCAGACGAAGCTCCTCTGTTGCCAGAGGTTCCATTTACGTCCTTGTCGTTTAATCTTTCATTTCTTTCCAATATTGATGAGTTTTTGCTTTTTACCATAGCTGGACCCTACCCCATCAAGAATAGGTATTCATTTTACAGCTAGTAGACTGTAGAAATTATGGCAAAGATCCTTTCCCAAGGAATCAATGCTAAGGAGAGCAGTCACCCATCCAACGACTGACCAGCCCTAATGTTGCTTAACCAGCCCATTGGTCTATCTCACACCTTCAATTCAACTGGGTGGTATTTATAGTGTGGGGTTCCAGGTTGCATCCTGCCTCATTAGGAGTCCATCACTTTTCTTACTATGTGCACCGTTTCTATGATCACACACTTCTGCATGAGTCCTGGGGGTACTTCAGCCTCTAGTTTTTCCAGATTCTTTTCCAGGAATCTTGGGATCGTGCCTAGAGTTCCTATGATTATGGGTACAATTTCCACTGGCATATCTCATGTACATCTTATTTCAATTTTCAGGTCTTGATACGTATCCATTTTTTCCCTTTCTCTTTTTTCAATTCTGGTGTCCCATGGTATTGCAACATCAGTGAGTAATGCCCTCTTCTTGATTTTGTCAAGTCAACTTCATGTCTGGTCTATTTGCACGTATCACTCTATCTGTTCTGACACCATAGTCCAAGAGGATCTTTGCCTGATTGTTTTCTATCACTCCTTCAGGTTGGTGCTTGTACCATTTATTACTGCGAGGTAGCTGATGTTTCTTGCACAGGCTCCAGTGGAGGGCTTTTACCACTGAATCATGCCTGTTTCTGTACTGGTTCTGTGCAAGTGCCAGACATTCGCTTGCTATGTGGTTTATGATCTTATTTTTCGTATTGCACTTCTACGTATGGGAGAGATGTTATCCATATCGTTCTGTGAACATATCTGGTTCTTAGGGCCTGATCTTGTGTATTTTATTAACCATGTGTGCGGTATCATGTCGAAGGATTTTGTATAGTCAATCCATGCCATGCTTAGGTTAGTTTTCTTTCTCTTACTGTTCTTAATTACCATTTTCTCTACCATGAGCTGGTCTTTTTGTTCCCCTGTACTTCCATCAGCAGTCTTTCTGTTAGTGGGGGATGGTGTTTGCATCCTCTAGGTAGTTGTATAGCCTTTCACTGATGATAGGCCTGTAGTTACTGGCTATATTTCCCTTATTCTTGTCTTTTCTGTACTAAGGATGTTCTTCCTGTGGTCATCCATTTGGGCGCATGGTGATTTGTGATACAATGCTGGAGTTGTTCTGCTATTCTTAGGTGTAGGGCCTTGAAGTTTTCGGGCAAGTATCCATGGACTTCATTAGAACCTGGGATTTCCAGTTGGGCATATTCTTTAATTGGTGTCTGATTGCCTGTCATGATCTCAGTAAATCTTTGTTTTATTTTCCCTGTCTCTTCTGCCCTGAGTTCCTAGAGCCATGTTGCATGTTTGTTGTGTGATACCGGATTGCTCCATATATTTTTCCCAGAGTCTCTTACTTGGTTCGGCTTCAGGAATTTCTTGGTGGTTGTCTTCCTTTCTTAGTTGGCTGTATAGTCTTTTCTGGTTGGTTCCAAATAGTTTGTTCTGTTGGTATCCCTTATTCCTTTATTACATCTTGTATTGCGTTGTTTGCTCCCCTCACCAGTTCTTTGTATTTCTCATTCAGTTCATCCCTTGTTTTCGGCTTGTTCTTAGCCCTTTTTTTTTGTCATCGCTTCTTTCAGTTTACTCAAGTCAGATCTCATCACCATGATTTTCTTTTTCAGACACCATTTCCAAGGCGGTTGCTGTTTTGTTTTCTGTTGGGTTGGTTTGCGCTGATGGTGTTGGTATTTGTATCCCCATCAGTTCTGCTACTAATCTTTCTCCTGCACCAAGTTATTTGCTTCTGTGATACTGGTGGCGTGTATTATTCTCATTATTTTCATTGACCGCACTTGTTGTCTCCCTTAATTTCTTAGTGTTATAGGCTTTCATAGAGGGGATCTTTGTTCTCTCTGTATCTGGCTTCATCCATTGTCTGATTTTTTTTTCTACCCATTCCGTCCTGTCTGTTACTTCGTCAGTGTTTCTTTGTGTATCATTGTTTGAGACCTCATCATCCCTATTGTCTTCTGTGATATCATCTCTCAGTTTGTCAGCTTGTAATTCACTGCCATGTGTCATGTCCTCTTTCCAGTCCATCTCTTTCTCTTTTTCTTTATGTTTCCTTACTTGGTCTGCCAGCCTCTGCTCTGTTTTGGGGGTGTATTCCTCCTCTTCCTTCCTCTCATTCTTCTATATCCTATCTCCCTGGGTTGCTTCTGATGTACGCGTCCTCCATATTTCCTTATTTTCTTCTTGTCGCATTTCTTCCTCGGTTTGCCTCTGTAGCTCCGTCCCTCTGGTTGTTGGCTACTGTCGTTGTGGTGGTCAGTTGCTGCATGACGACTTCCAAGTACCTGACCGTCTCCCCCTTCAATTGGGCTGAATACCTGGTTGCCTGACGAAGCTCCTCTGTTGCCAGAGGTTCCATTTACATCGTCGTCGTTTAATCCTTCATTTCTTTCCATCACTGCTGAGTTTTGCTTTTAAACCCATCCATAGCTGGATCCTACCCCATCGGGATTTGGTACTCATCAACGCCGAGGAAAGTGGTCACCATCCAACGACTGACGAGCCCTAATGTTGCTTAGCTAGTCCACTCTGCTACGCCACCACTATTACTTATTATTATTATTATTATTATTATTATTATTATTATTATTATTATTATTATCTTATTATTATTATTATTATTAGTTATTATTATTATTATTATTATTATATTCAAGATAACAAGCAGACATTATTACAAAGGACAAGATATTTAGATGCTACAGAAACCTAGTAGTGACAAGGGGACAGGGCAGTTAAATAAGAAATTACCATTGTTTCAAATCGAACCTTCAAACAATAATAAATGAGTAAGAGCTAAAGGAAGTAAATGAAAGAATAGGAAAATGTGCCCTGGCCTAGCGTACCCTCAAACGAAGGAAGCAAAGAGGAGATCTTATGCCATAAACACCCAATATATGTGACCAATGTTAAGAGGCAGAATGTTTGCTACAGTATTAACCTAAATGACCAGTTACGAGGTCATATGCGCATTAAGAAATTGAAATTTCATTTGAATAATACGACCTCTTTCCCTGTCGTTCCTTGAATATAGCTTTGGTTTGCTGGATATGCATAGTTTGACCTGGTCTAAAGTATTGTAGCTGCCATGAAAAGATTTTGATCATATTTGTTAAGATGAGAAAAGAGCTGAAATTTATTGCTGAAATCTATTGAATTCGACTAGATGCAGATACAACTTCACTTTGAAATAAACTGGATCTCACCTCAGTAAGGAAAGATTGTATTTATCTTGCATAATTTCACAACAAAGGAAACTACTAAAACAAATAATTACAATAACTTTTGTGGGGGATTCAAAGAAATAACTTACAAATGTGTGAAGACTGGTGTGATGGGGGATCCCTTCTGAAAGACGAAGCCAACGTAAGCGGGAAAGAACCTCTCTCGTCCAAAGTAGAACCGCCCATATCCATACTTTCTTAAATATAATGACATGAAAGCTTCGCAGCAACGAACACAAATTTTCTTTCAAGAACCTGCAGATAGATTTTTTGAAAGATTAAGTGTTCTATTTGTGTTAGTCCTGAAAAAAATAAAATTCTGAAAATTATTCTCCACCCAAAACGCTTATCTCCAGACAGTATAGTAGTGAACGAAACTGTGTACTGATTGCCGAGGTTTTTATAATAAACAGGATAGGTGTAATGGTGAAGAGTATCACGTTCTCAGATGTGAGAGAATGACATGGCCAACAAACACTATTTATAGAAATACAAGTTCAGAAGGAACTGTAAGCCCCTCCAACCATGGGACTTGGCTCAATAGCTTAACACTTCCGTGGGGTATTTAGTACCCACGGTCTTTGCAGAACTGCTTCATGGTTCCAGTGGTTACCCTTGAGACGCGTTTTCAACCTAAGCCAATGTTTATCTCTCTCTCTCTCTCTCTCTCTCTCTCTCTCTCTCTCTCTCTCTCTCTCTCAAGTCAGTAAATTATTTTATTTTTTTTAATTCATTCGAATACCAAGATTTTTTTTTACGTCTATAGGCAATTGGGAAGTATTTTAGGAATTATGGAAACTGAAAATGTAGGTGGTACAATTCAATACTAATCTGTAAATATGCTAATTACCAAACTGAGCTCCTTATCTCATTTTTCACCTTAACGTATAATCTTCTCAGATAAAAAATTAGACATTTTACCGTAATATAAATGCCTTAACTTTCATAATATTAAATGCGTAATAGTTTCATTTCACATCTACTGTCAGATTCAAAAGATGTATCTTCCATTGTGAATTTCAGTATGTTATACAAGCTAGTATTATATACGCATATAAAAGAATCCTTTTTGTCACTTAAAGACATTGTTTTAGCTATTTCGACCCTCGCAATAGGGTTAACTTCAGGTACCATATGCACTGAACAGAACACATTTACCTCGGTCAGTCACAAAAGCACAGCTCTTCTCAAAAATGTCTTTACGTATGTGAAGAATTCTTAGTCTTATATCATTCGTTCATTAAGGAAAACTAAGTCAACCGTTGATTTCCGTGCTGACATTCTTGGCTTTTTTTTTCTATTTCAGCAAATATAATAGAATTGATAACAACCATACAGGTTACGCGTACTTAACAAGTTATTTTTTTTCACAGCTTTTATTTAAATGCAGTTCTTTAATTTTAGAAACTAGACTATTGTGATTCAGTCTCACACAATATTTAATGTATATGCAAGCATTTAAACATAATCGCCATTATTTGGAAGAAAGATTGAGCTGTGGCATTACTTATTACTAGTTGCATTAGATGAGGCAATTTCAGAAAACAGAACCTTCACTATTTACAACTGGAATTTTCGAATTCATATTTCCAAGATGATGGAATTTACACACTTTCCACAAATAAAGAATGGTAGGTACCATTCTAGCAGCACTATTTACTTTTCAGTTTGATCTTAAAAAAAAAAAGAAAAAGAAAAATTGTTGCCATTTTCCTATAAAATTTCATAACTTGATCACCATAAACTTATCATGCAACTTTTGCTGTACATCAGCTCCCTTATCATTCATTGCTCATTTCATCAAATGATAAAATAATCATCTTTTTCTTTCAAAGTTATTGATCTGCCGTATCTGGTTTGAGATAGAAATTTTTACAGGTTCAAATGGTTTACTTTCGCATCTGCCCATCTGAGAATGTGTGACGTCATAGTAATCATGAGTTATATCCCTACATGTGCGCTGACTCACCTGTTCACTTTACTTCATTATGTCAAAATATCATAGAGACCATCTTTCATGATTTAGCAGCTATGCATTACTAACGACCTAGTGGAGCAGCATTTACTGAAGACAGTAGGTTACGAACGATCCTGTGAGAGTGGGGACTATGTCAACCAGAGTCAAAGTAATAGGGTCTGCTCAACTCGGCAGTGGGGGCGGAGCTAATACTGTGACGTCAGAAGAGTAACACTACCCGCGCTAATCCACTGAATTACTTAAAGAAGCTTTAGTTTTTATCCATTTAATCCATATCGCAGGGTTTTTTTTTTGATAAAATCTGATAAAAACCTGTAAAGAGGTCACATGCTTGATGTTTTTTTAATAACCATTCAAAGAATATAGGGTCTGCTCAACTCGGCAGTGGGGGCGGAGCTAATAATGTGACGTCACTAGAGTAACACCCGTGTTTCTCCACTGAATTTCTTAAAGAACCCATTAGTTTTTTATACATTTAATCCATATCGCGTGGTGTTTTTCATAAAATCTTGATGATAAAATCTGTACGAGGTCACATGTTTGGTTTTTTTTAATATCCATTCTCTCATTTAGTCATCCAAACCTTGTTTTATTGCACAAAATATACCAGTTTGAACACACATAGCTACTAGTTCTGTCACTGTGTTCATACCTCACTTTCTAAAGCAACTTTTTTATGATAAAGGTTAGAAGGATAGATTAATTATATTTTCCAAATCTTATTGTGAATAATTATTGTTATGCAATAAATACAAAGAAAATATGGATACAGGCAGTGTAAAAAAATGGCAGTTGCATTTGCACGACTTGGTCACAAAAAGGAAAACAATATCAAAAGTATAAGAATTACATCATATACGATATAAGGTATCAAAGGAATAAATGATGAAGAAAATGATACAGGGAACACTTCCAGCAAATTCTCATTAGCACTTCATATCATATAAATATACTTCCGAACACATAAGTTTACATGTAACACAAACTGTATACATAAAGGTATTAATTATGCATGCTTCAAACGATTATAATATTTTCGAAAAAGTACAAAAAGTTATTCGTCATCTGGCTGGATGTACCTGATGACGTTTCACAAGGGGCGGGGCTAGATTTCAGATCTCTCACGAATGCTTAATTTTCTATAATTGTTGCGTGCGTAGATAATATATTCTGTGCGCGATTATGGGTTTGAAAATAATTGTAATTGTAATGTGTCAT
>NC_087207.1:83424710-83452210 GCF_015104395.2 Macrobrachium nipponense
GCCTATAAAATATAGCTATACGGACAAGTGGTCATTTGAATTCTAAACTAAAGTGTCAATCGTACCGTTATTGATATAACTTAGAATTTCAATAAATAGACTAACATTATTGGTTATTACTTTTGGCCACGAATTTTGAATGAATCTTCATAGATCAAGATGTTTTACTTGCCCAAGTGATTAGCGCTCAAAAGTCCACAGCCAATTCACCTGGCATCCAGAGGGCCGTGAAAAAACTTTTGTTCGTGCCCAAATAAATGGCCCCAATCGTCCCATTCCGCCGATTTAATTAGTTTTTGCCTGGTATTTGTCCATATAATTCGATATTACTACTATTGTCCTTTTGGAAAGAAAATCCATATTACACACCAAGAATATCGAAACAAATTAAATGTACAATATCCGAAATATTAAACTTACCTGAAAATACAAGACAGACGCCAAGTCCACGATTCAGTTTCAATGTCGTTCCCTGATTGACGATACTGCGGAACATATTGAGAGAGTACCACTCTATACTCTTTCCAGCATCATTTTCCCGGTACTTTCTGATTAAAAGCGAGACCAAAAATGTGATTGGTCCAATGAGCAGAACTGTGGCAGAAAGAAAAACCCAAACCTGTTTCATGAAACGAGAATATAGTATTGCGTAGTTATCATTCTTTGTTAACTATATTTACGTAAATTTCAATGCAACTACTAACTACTCCCTACCCTTCATTACTGGAAGGTACTTGGGGGATATCATTTAATTTTTTTGTTTTTCCCTCTTGGATTTTATAATGAAAAGAGTGGTCGAAGATCAAATAGTTAGTTTAGTGGGAGTAACGATAGAAAGGCGACATACAACATATCTAAAGACACCAGAATCAAAATAAATTTGAGAAGAACCAACAGTAATAAAAGACAGGTTGTGCAAAAGGGTCTAAATAACATTGGATGGTAAAAAAGAACGTACATGTACGAGGCTGGATCATTAATGTATTATTATTATTATTATTATTATTATTATTATTATTATTATTATTATTATTATTATTATTATTATTATTATTATTATTACTATTATTATTATTTTTTTTTTTTTTGGTCTATCACAGTCCTCCAATTCGACTGGGTGGTATTTATAGTGTGGGGTTCCGGGTTGCATCCAGCCTCTTTAGGAGTCCATCACTTTTCTTACTATGTGCGCCGTTTCTAGGATCACTCTCTTCTGCATGAGTCCTGGAGCTACTTCAGCGTCTAGTTTTTTCTAGATTCCTTTTCAGGGATCTTGGGATCGTGCCTAGTGCTCCTATGATTATGGTACGATTTCCACTGGCATATCCCATATCCTTCTTATTTCTATTTTCAGATCTTGATACTTATCCATTTTTCTCTCTCTTTCTCTTCAACTCTGGTGTCCCATGGTATTGCGACATCAATGAGTGATACTTTCTTCTTGACTTTGTCAATCAACGTCATGTCTGGTCTATTTGCACGTATCACCCTATCCGTACTGATACCATAGTCCCAGAGGATCTTTGCCTGATCGTTTTCTATCACCCCCTCAGGTTGGTGCTAGTACTACTTCTTACTGCAAGGTAGCTGATGTTTCTTGCACAGGCTCCATTGGAGGGATTTTGCCATTGAATCATGCCTCTTTTTGTACTGGTTCTGTGCAAGTGCCGGGCATTCGCTTGCTATGTGGTTTATGGTTTCATTTTTCCTATTGCACTTCCTACATATGGGAGAGATGTTATTTCCGTATATCGTTCTTTGAAAATATCTGGTTCTTAGGGCCTGATCTTGTGCCGCTGTTATCATTCCTTCAGTTTCCTTCTTTACCTCTCCCCTGTGTAGCCATTGCCATGTGTCATCGCTGGCTAGTTTTTTTTTAGTCTGTCTCATATATTGTCCGTGCATTGGTTTGTTGTGCCAGTCCTCTGTTCTGTCTGTCATTCTCCTTTCTCTGTATATTTCTGGGTCTTCATCTACTTTTATTAGTCCTTCTTCCCATGCAATCTTTAGCCACTCGGCTTCACTGATTTTCAGTGCTTCTGGTTTCGTCGATGTTGATGCAGTCCTCTATACTTAGTAGTCCTCTCCCTCCTTCCTTTCGTCTTATGTATAGTCTGTCCGTATTAGCTCTTGGGTGTAGTGCTTTGTGTATTGTCATATGTTTCCTGGTTTTTCTGATCTATGCTGCGGAGTTCTTGCTTAGTCCATTCCACTATTCCTGCGCTGTATCTGATTACTGGCACTGCCCATGTGTTTATGCTTTTGTTGAGTTTTGACTTGAGTATCGCCTTGATCTCTGCATATATTCTTTCCTGATCGTGTCCTTCATCTCTTGTTTTATATCCCCTCCTTCTATTATTCCCAGGTATTTGTATCCTGTCTCATCTATGTGTTTGATGTTGCTCCCATCTGGTAGCTTTATTCCTTCAGTCGTTGTTACTTTGCCTTTTTGTATGTTGACTAAGGCACATTTTTCTATTCCAGACTCCATCCTGATGTCCCCAGATACAATCCTTTCAGTCTGGATTAGGGTATCTATTTCCTTGATGCTCTTACCATACAGCTTGATGTCGTCCATGAACATCATGGGAATCATGGCTAATACGAAGAGTGGTGGGGACAGTGAGTCGCCCTGGAAGATCCCTCTCCTGATATTAACCTCTGCTAATCTTATTCCAGAGCTTGTAAGTATTGTATTCCAGTTGCGCATTGTATTATTGAGGAAGCTGATGGTGTTTTCCTCTGCCCCATATATTTTCAGGCATTCTATTAGCCATGTGTGTGGTATCATGTCGAAGGCTTTCTTATAGTCTATCCATGCCATGCTTAGGTTGGTTTTCCTTCTCTTACTGTTCTTCATTACCATTTTGTCTATCAGGAGCTGGTACCTGTTAGTAACTTCCACATTATTGGTAGGCAGGTGATAGGTCTGTAGTTACTGGCTATGTTTCCCTTACTCTTGTCTTTTTGTGCTAAGGATGTTCTTCCTGTGGTCATCCATTTGGTGCTTGGTGATTTGAGATAAAATGTTGGAGTTGTTCTGTAGGGCCTTGAAGTTTTTGAGCCAGTATCCATGGACTTCATTTGGACCTGGGGCTTTCCAGTTTGGCATTTTCTTTAGTTGGTGTCTGACTGTGTCTGTCGTGATCTCTGTGAATCTTTGTTTTATTCTCCCTGTTTCTTTTTCCTTGACTTCCTGGAGCCATGTTGCATGTTTGTTGTGTGATACCGGATTGCTCCATGTGTTTTTCCCAAAGTCTCTTACTTGGTTCGGGTTCAGGAACTTATTGGTGGTTGTCTTCCCCTCTTAGTTGGCTGTATAGACTTTTCTGGTTGGTTCCGAATAGTTTGTTCTGTTGGTATCCCTTATTCCTGTTCATGTACCGTTGGATCTTATGTGCTTTGGTCTTGAGCCTCTGTTGAGTTCCTCACTTGTTTTCTTGCTTCATTTTCTGCCATCTCTTTCAGTTTACTCAAGTCAGATCTCATCACCGTGATTTGCTTTTCCAGGCGCCTTTTCCAAGGAGGTAGCTGTTTTGGTTTCTGCTGGGTTGGTTGTTCTGTTACTAATCTTGCTCCTGCATATGTCAAATTATTTGTTTATGTGATATTGGTGATGTGTATTAGTCTCATTATTTCATTGACCTCACTTGCTTTCTCCCTTAATTTCTTGGCGTTGAAGGCTTTCATGGAGGGGATCTTTGTTCCCTCTGTATCTGGCTTCATCCATTGTCTGATCTTTGATACCTCATCATCCCTGTCGTCTTCTGCGGCATCGTCTCTCAGTTCGTCTTCGTGTAATTCGTTGTCGTGTGATATTTCCCTTTCCAGTTCTTCTCTCTCTGTTGGGGAGAGCCAGTTCTTTTTCCTTATGTTCCTTACTTGGTCTGCAGCCTCTGCTCTGTTTGGGGGGTGTTATTCCTCTCAATTCCAGATGTTGACCAACCTTCTTCTATATCCTCTCTCCGTCGGGTTGCTTCTGATGTAGCATCTCCATATTTCCTGTCGTTGTGGTGGTCAGTTGCTGGATGACGACCTCCAATTACCTGACCGTCTTCCCCTTCAATTGGGTTGAATACCTGGTTGCCGGACGATGCTCCTCTGTTGCCAGAGGTTCCATTTATGTCGTTGTCGTTTATTCCTTCATTTCTTTCCATCATTGCTGAGTTTTGCTATTTAACCCATAGCTGGACCCTACCCCACCCCATCAGGGATAGGTACTCATTTACAGCTGAGTAGACTGAGGAAATTGTGGTAAAGATTCTTTCCCAAGGAATCAACGCCAAGAAGAGCGGTCACCCATCCAACGACTGACCAGCCCCAATGTTGCTTACTTAACCAGTCCATTGACGACCTAACCCACTCCTCCACGGCGCCACATTATTATTATTATTATTATTATTATTATTATTATTATTATTATTATTATTATTATTATTATTATTATTATTATTATTATTATTATTATTATTCAGAACTCTATTCATATGGAACAAGCCCACAGGGGCCACTGACTTGAAATTCAAGCTTCCAAATAATATGGTATTCATTCGAAAGAAGTAAGAAAAGGTGATGGAAAATACAGAATGAGGAGATAGGTTATCGTAAAAACGGATGAATTAACAAATTAGTAAATAGATAAATAAAAAAAAAAAAAAAATATAAGTAATTATTAAGAACATAAGAATTATATTAGGGTATTAGTAATGTATTCCATCTTCGTCTTAAGCTTGCTGAAGCTCCAAATGTTGTTCCACATTCCTACGTCTTCAGGAATAATGAACCTCTGGAACTGAAGAGTTCGATAGCGATGCACTCTTATTTGGGAATAAAGATAGCGAATACTGGTTCTCATTTTCTAGAGTTTAGTGAAGAAAAAAATGCTAATCAAACAAGGAAAAAGTTGAATCCGATACGAAAGTAGAATTAAACATAAGTCCGACATGATTCGTCTTGCTATTACATAATCAAGAAAAAAAAAACATTAATATTTCGTTGGTTTCAGAGTAAAGATTTAACAAGGAGTCAGATGGCAAGACAGTGAGAAATGATACCATAGGGGAAATATTTGAAGTTACGTATGCAAAATTCATAATGAACAAAGGGCAACTCTGCGTTCGAAGCGATGATGGTGATTAGAAAAACAGATATACATTATATATTGGAGTTGGACTGACTTGAGATTGAACTTCTGATGCTTGATGATTCATATGTAGGTCTAGTTTTCAATTGGAGTGATCAGATCAAAATATGCGGAGCACTCATTTCACTTAGAAAATCTACTTTCACACAAAGAAATCAACCTTGTACTCATCTTACTTTTGAATCATTAAAAGCATGCAAAAATTTGCAGTTTTTCTCAAGATAAGTTTTTCATGAAGATTATACATACATATATATATATATATATATATATATATATATATATATATATATATATATATATATATTTCGAGAGTTTATATGAAATTGAACCAACAGTACTGATAATAGGCCGCATAGGGTTATTTTCTTTGTGCGTTTTGACTAATCCATATAAGTAAGGTAGCGAAGGAGATTTGACTGACACTTTGCCTAGTAGTTCTGTTTTATCTTTAAGGATATTTTTCACTATGCTATTGAAGTTTTTTATGACTTGATCAAGAGGATCTTTTGTTAGTTTTTTATAAGTCACATCATCATCCAGTAGGGCTTGCATACGTGATATGTAGTCAGCTTTATCTAAATTACCATACTATTTGACTTATCAGCTTTTGTAATGTGACATGTCGTCATGTTTTGTGAATATAGGTTTTGTTGTTTTACCAAGTTCCGAATAGCTGTCAACTATAATCCTTTAATTGTCTGGAGATTGTATCTGAGATGATTGTCTTAAACCTTTAATTGCACCCATTGTTTATGCTTGTTTGGGAAGGTTTCTTATCTTCCGGGTGTGTCGGATTCATAGATACTAATCCCTTTATAATCATTATCTGTCAGTTATACGAACCTTCTTGTATTGTCTTTTCTCGTATTTATGTCAGTATCTGCTCAGTAAAGGGCTTTTAAAGTCGAAAGATCTTGCAGACTCCTTCGTTTATTTTTCCTTCGTGGCATTTATCTTTATTTATGGATTTATCACGTTCCTAACTTTTCGTGATTCAGTTATACCCATATATATATATATATATATATATATATATATATATATATATATATATATATATATATATATATATCATCATCATCATCATCATCATCATCATCATCATCATCATCATCAGCCATGACTGACAGAAATTCATTGAAACTTGCAATGGTACAATTCTTCAAATAGATTAAAAACTGAAATTATGAAAAATAGTTGGGCGCAGCTTTTTAGAATAATAAATCGGGCGTAAGTTACATGAACTTATAGGTGTTTATAGGGTTGCTAACATCTGACTCGCTTGGAGGCAGCATCTCTGTAATAGACATTTGAAATGTCCTCAATCACTTTTATTAAAACATTGAAGACTTTCAGCGCTGCAAGGTACTTGTACCTACCTGAAACTGGTAGGGATTAAAAGGACGGCAAATGCTGTGTTTTTCTTCTCTGGAAACCTTGAAAAGAGCATATATCTGGAGAACACGGTGGGTGCAGTGAAATCAACAACAGTTACTCGCTCCTCTGTGGACGGATGTACAAGAAAGTAAGGGAATGGTTCCCTATCAAAAATTCATGTTTCAAACTTTCAAAACTCACGATTAAAATGAACAGACCATCAATACTTGTTTTATAGAGCTCCCATCAAATATGAGCCAATTTCCAAAACTTACGTGATACTTAGTGCTGCACAACCGAAAGTAAATTTTCGACTGGCTAAGCTCCCAATAATTCCTGTGGCTGTTCCATTCGGCAGAAATTGTCCATAACTCTTATCCGGGAAAGGTTAAGCCTTGTACCTGGAGGATCGTTATTCATCATTGTTGAAAGGATAAGAATGTTGAAATTTTATCCTAAACAGAACGAAACACTGATAACCACTCAAAAGAGCAAAACACACTGTGCAAGAAAGAGTAATAGATCATAATTACTGTCTAAAAGAATAAAAGATCACTCAGATCATTCACATATTGTAATATATTAAAGGTGAATTGGTAGAGAGACATTGTTAACCGTGTACAGAAGACCAAGAAACACTCCCATTCCTCCTTAAGTATAGGATATGTTGCGATAATGCTCATTCCTTCTGGCCTAACAGACCTGCAAGAATACGCACATAACATGGTGAAAAGATGATCTATGGATTGCTCTGATGACTTTCATCCTACCTTTTATGCACACAGATATACTTATGCCATTCCAAAGACTAACAAATGCTTGTTAACTGGTAATGAAGCAATTTGTCCTAAAAGTGGTATAAATTGTTAGGGAGGGATACTGATAAGAAGAGAGAGTTTATGAGAAGAGTGCTAGGAGATGTTGATCTGGGAAGTGAAGATGTTGGAGAATGATGGAGGCCCTAATGCATCAATGATTAGAAGAAATGGAAAGGAGATACTAGGGGAAACATCTGTTCACTTACTTTAAGCTTATCAGTTCATGTTTACAGACTCGTTCGGGTTTGCCCAGGTCCCTCAGTATGAGGCCCCTTTAATGTCTACCAGAGAATTGCTAATGCATCTTCCGGTATATTTTGAATCTTCTGATCTTGGATGATCTGGGATGCAGCTGAGATATTTATTGAGCTTATTCTTAAAAACATCTATGGTCACTCCTGATATTTTCTCAGATGAGCTGGTAATGCATTGAATAGACGCTGCATTATCGATTGCTGGTGCGTAGTGGATCATGTCCTTGTGCTCTTTCCTTAGTTTTCCTGGTATAGTTTTGGGCACTATTACTCTATCTCTGCTTGCTCTTTCTGATATTTTTAGCTCATGATGTTTTTGGTAATTCCTTCTATCTATTTCCATGCTTGCGTTATCAAGTAGCGTTCTCTTCTCCTTTCGAGACTATATAAGTTTAAAATTTTGTAGTCTTTCCCAGTAGTCAAGGTCCTTAACTTCTTCTATTCTTGCTGTAAAGGACCTTTGTGCACTCTCTATTTGTGCAATATCCTTTTGGTAGTGTGGGTACCATATCATATTGCAATATTCAAGTGGACTACTTACATTCGTTTTATAAAGCATAATCATGTGTTCGGGTTTTCTTGTTTTGAAATGCCGGAACAACATTCCCATTTTTGCTTACATTTGCCAATAGTATTGCTATTTGATCATTGCATAGCTGATTCCTATTCAACATCACACCAAGGTCTTTAAATGCTTCCTTATTTGTGATTGTCTCATTATTGGGTCCGCTATATGCATATAACATTCCTTCTTTATCACCATGATTTATTGATTCAAATTTATCAGAGTTAAATACCATCCTATTTACCTCTGCCCATTCATATATTTTGTTTATGTCTGTTTGTAGTAAGTTCCTATCTTTGTCACAAGTAATTTCTCTACTTATTCTTGTGTCATTGGCAAACTTCTCACTACCGAGTCCTTAAAATTGCTGCCTATGTCTGAAATCATAATAACAAACAGCAATGCAACTAACACTGTACCTTATGACATACCAGATATTATTTTAGCTTCATCCGATTTCTCATTGTCTGCAATCACTATTTGTTTTCTCCTGTTTTGCAAAATTTCTTTAACCATCTTCCTACTTAGTCCACAATATTATACTTTTTTAATTTTCTTCACTCATGTATTATGTTCTACCTTATCAAAAGCTTTTGCAAAAGCTAGGTAAACCACATCTGTATCTTTTTGTTTATCATATTTTTATATGTTCTCATGGTGGACTACAAGTTGCGTTTTGTACTTTTTCCAGGTACAAAACCATTTTGCCATATATTAAACAAATTTTTCATTAAATGTTTCATTAGATTTTTCCTCATTACTCTTTCATACACTTCCATAATATGCGATGTTAGACTCACAGGCCTCAATAATTACTTGCTTCTAGTCTTGATCTACTTTTCTAAATAGGGGTAATATATTGCTTTAATGTTTGATCATAAATCTGCCCGTATCTACTCTTTGTTTTAATAATATTGTGAGCGGCTTTGTAATAGAATGAACTGCTTTCCATATTAAAATGCCAGTGAAGCCATCTGGTCCCGCTTTCATTAATAGCCAGCACAATATTGGCTTCATTAATATCTATGTCCAATAAATATTCACTATTTTCATCTCTTATTTCTGTATGATTATCTTTATTATCAATTCTAAGTATAAATTTTGCATAATCTAGGTAAACCACATCTGTATCTTTTTCGTTTATCATATTTTTATATGTTCTCATGGTGGACTAAAAGTTGGATTTTGTACTTTTTCCAGGTACAAAGCTATTTTGTCGTATGTTAAACAAATTATTTTTCACTAAATGTTTCATTAGATTTTTCTTCAGTACCCTTCCATACACTTTCATAATATGTGATGCTAGACTCACAGGCCATAATTAATTATCCACTTTTGAAAATAGGGGTAATATATGATAAGTTATGTTTATAATAAATCTACCTGTATCTACACTTTCTTTTAATAATATTGCGAGCGGCTTTGCAACAGAATGAACTACTTTGTCTTTAACAAAATGGCAAAGATGCCATCTGGTCCAGCTGCTGATCCATTTGTAATTTCATTAATACCCAGCACAATATTGGCTTCAATAATATCTATGTCTGAAAAACTAATTCACTTATGTTCATACTCTCATTTCTGTATCCTTATCTTTATTTTGTTCTAAAGGGTCCACAATAATACAAAGTGTAAAAGTCTGTGTATAATTTTGAAGACTTTACAAAAAGCTTTCGAACCCCTCCCTGGGTTCATCTTCAGTCCAAACGAACAATAAGTTACAACAAGTACAGAGGTAAATTTAAAAAAACAAGAGTCGTTGAAGATCGTTGACAACGGTCGTTAGCTAGTTAATGGGCCAGGTGATGAAGAAAGAGGGTAGTTAACAACAACTAGGTGATACCCTCTCCCCTATCAATCCATCTGGCTGCAATTCTGTTGGATCTTCGTGCAGGTTGTTGCAACATTACATGAAGTCCTTCATCCAATGTTGCAACAACCTGTACGAAGATCCACAGAATTGCAGCCAAGAAGGATTGATAAGGGAGAGGGTATCACCTAGTTGTTGTAACTACCCTCTTTCTTCATCACCTGGTGCCCATTAACGAGCTAACGACCGTTGTCAATGATCTTCAACGACTCTTGTTTTTTAAATTTACCTCTGTATTTATTGTAACTTATCATTCATTTGGACTGAAGATGAACCCAGGGAGGGGTTCGAAAGTTTTTTGTAAAGTCTTCAAAATTATACACGGACATTTTACACTTTGTATTATTGTGGACCCTTTAGAACATTAATATACTCTCGTGATAGAGTTTTTCTCTATTATCTTTATTATCAGCTCTAGGTGTAAATTCTCTTATATCTTTCTGCTAGTTGTTACATAATTCCTTTTTTTTATTTGTTAATTGCCATTCATTTCTTAGAGGGCCTATTTCTACTCTTCCTTTATTCATCTTTTTTGCAAATGAGTAAGATAGTTTGGGTGATTTTGCTTGATATTTCTAGGGTCTTTTCTTCTAAGTCCCATTTTTCATTTTCTGTGGATTGTACATC
The DNA here is from genome assembly GCF_015104395.2 of Macrobrachium nipponense. Classification (NCBI taxonomy): domain Eukaryota; kingdom Metazoa; phylum Arthropoda; class Malacostraca; order Decapoda; family Palaemonidae; genus Macrobrachium; species Macrobrachium nipponense. The sequence goes on from NC_087207.1 coordinate 83,435,368, forward strand.
TTCTGTTCTGCATTTTCCTATCTTACTTTTTAGTTCCATCCCTTTCTATGCATCCTCTTTCTGATTTCTGGAACAAGTTCCTTCTGTCTCTTGGTATGCATGACTGATGCTTACTTTTCTTCTTTGGTATATATGTATCCACTACTTTCTCTAATATTTTATATATAATATCCGTATTTTATATAATATAAATCCGTATATTGTCACTTATGAATATGTTTTTCCAGTCTTTGTTTTATTCTTCATTTATTTCTGACCATTTTATATTCTTACTATAGAAATTGTATTTTCCATATCCTTCCCACTTTTTCATCTCTTGCTTATCTGTTTTCACTTGCTTTGGAACAGAATGATAATTCTATGACATTATGGTCTGGAATACTTGTATTATACACTTCTATTTCAATATGTCTATTCTTTTGGTAGGTGGGGTTAGTTCTTGTAAGAACTCTATTTTTTTGAGTTATTCGAAGCTAAAACCCAGCACATTCATCACTATGATGGTTGGCATGTTATCTCTATTATCCCATATCTCTTTCCTGTTCTGATATGTGTTCTTTTCTGCATTTCCAGAAATTCGGACATTAAAAAATCCAACTTCTTCAATATATTTGATCTTCCATCTTCATATTTATTCATTTTGTTTATGTATCTACATTTATCGCCGTATCTGCACCATCCCCTCGCATGTAGATACAGAGTTTGTTTGCTTCCTCCTGTTACCTCATTGCTGATGCCTCTTAACACGGTGCTGATATTTCATAACGCGGTGTTAGCTTGGTTTTTTCCTTCATCTCATGTTCTTTGTTCCTTTCTTTATTTGCTTAATTTTTACTTTGATTTTTATTTTGCTTTTTATTTTGATTTTTGTTCTTCATGGCTACAGGATGCATATATCTATATTTTTTTGAAGCTACATTCAATTCGTTCTTCATGTTTTTGCAAATTTTGGGATGTAAATCGCTGCATTCATTATCATAGAACATTTATATATGCACATTTGCCATATATCTCATTGTGACATATCTTGGGATGTTGTAGTAACATCTGTCGCCGAATCTACAATTCCCTCTCTTCAAAAGGGTGCTGACTGTGTCTCTCTTTTCTTTGTTTTCTTGCTCTTTCCCATCAGTATGAAGATCCGGGTACAAACCTCTTTGGGATTTTATTTTGGGTTATCATGTCAATTTATTTCATCGCACGTATGCTGCTGTATTGCCTCATATGTAAAATCTATGAATTTCTCTGCATCCATACTCTTGTCCTGTTTTTTGTTTTAATTATTTTTTAAATATCTTCTATCTTATTTTCTTCTTGTTTTCCGTTTTCCTCTTCTTCTTCTTCTCATCTTCTTCATCCTCTACTATTTGCACATTAAGTCTTGATTAATGACATTATCTATCCATGCTAGAAATGTTGAGCAAAGTACTCTGTGTCCGTATTTTTAATTTTGCTGGACCTTCTGCACATGTAGGATGAGTAGGTACGTGGCATGCATTGCATTTCCTGATCATGGTTTGTGGATTTACAATGCTATACCACACATTATATAGATTACTTGTGTTAGGCATTCGTTTCCTATTGCATCAATCAGTATATTTCACTATTTTCACCCTGTTCATTTTCTTTGTTGGAATGTGTTGATTGATGTAAAAATTCTTTATAAGTCTCTTGTCACTTGATTTTTCTTTGATACTCCTTCACTTATTCTCATTATGTTTTCTGCCGACTTGCTCCAGTTTGAAGGATCACAACCTCTCAATAAGTCTGTGAGTATTTTTGTATCTTTTTGGATGGAGTTGTTAGATCTCATATATAAGAAACCCCAGCTCCTTCTTGCTAAGGCAAAGGCATACCCAAGGAAAGGTTGAGTAAAATGCTCAAGCTGTCAAAAGTAAGAAAATAAAAGAACGAAGGACATCACTCATATTAGGTCAAAGAAAAGATAAGAATGGTACGGTCATAAAAACAGAAGAAGACACCCTGAAAAGATGGGAAGAGTATTTCGAGTAACTGCTAAAAATGAGGAAGATGAAAGACTTGTAGGAGAGGATGGACAATAGTAAACATGAGAATGGCAATGGGGATCTCTAGGGTAGATGAAGTGATACGAGCCTTAAATAGAATGAGGAATGGGAAGGCAACAGGACCTGACTTAATCCCAATCGAACTTTGGAAAGCCTTAGGAGAGGTAGGGGTAGACATCTTGTATGATCTGATGGTAAAATAGTTTGAACATGAAAAAGATACCAGAAGAAGTGCGGAAAAGCATGTTGATACCTATATTCAAAGGTAAGGGTGATGTCCAGGAATGCAGTAATTATAGGGGTATCAAACTAATGTCTCAACGTTGAAGATTTTGGAAAGAATTATAGTATGGCTGTCTGAGAGAGGAAGTGAGAATAGAAGGATCAATTAGGATTTATGCTAAGCGTGTATTTCCCTCGAATCCTAATTACACTCCATTCAAGTTATGTAAAGGAAATTTGATTCACCAGTGGTTTAGAACTTATCAGTTACTGTCTTTCTATACTACTTTTTTTTATAATATCCCTTGAACTTCACCTGCATTGTAAATAACTAGCTCTTTTACCGAGCATTTTCCTCTCATTCTGCATTTATCCACCTCATATACTCCCAGCTTTCTATCACAGGTAACCACTTCCATTGCCCAAAATGTACGCTAGCAATTACCTCTGTTTATTTCTTGGATCCAGGAAAAAATATGATAAGAAGGTAAGCATAGCAATGATAGGCTACAATCCAAGAGCTAAGGTGCATAATAAATAATAAAGAGCGAACTAGATTTAGTTAAGGTAATTTGAACTTTCTCATAATTGCCATTTGTGTTTCTTTAATGGCCATTAAATTAATTATTACATTATTTGCTCAAGTTTTTCTTATGATAAAAATCTAGTTTTCACTGGGAGACCCGCTAATTATTTTTCAAGTAGACAAATGATATATAAAGTAGCCGATATTCAAAGTGCTTCAAAATGAAATTAAAATAATTAAATATATTCAATTACACAAAAGTGTGGTAGCGATGCTCGTATTGTAGAAATTTACATCAAAATATATATCAGAAGGTTTGATCATATAAAGATCAGACTGATATGCTTATATATCAATGCGCTATTATCAATGATGCATACGACCCACTTACTGTTATTACTTCTTAATTTACTTTTGGAAGTTTGGAAGTGGAAAAGCTCCAGTAAAAAAAAGAAAAAAAGTTCCCCGCCGTTGACTGGCACTTCCTTTGTCATGTACTACTCATAAAAATGCAATATCCGTAGAATGGAAAGTTTAAATAATAATAATAAGATAAAAAATCATGTGCCAACGAATACTTACGTGAAATTTAAGGTTGAACTTAAAATATTTATCATATTAATCTCTGCACCGCCAGTAACCTCCACACTTCGTCAGGGAGCATTTTATTACCCAAACTGACACTCGATGGTGAGGGCATGGCAACGACTGTTAATTGGCGTCCATTTAGGCTATAATGTTCAGATCGTGTCTTGAGGAGTTGATTTCTAAGCGATTGGCCCCACAAACCCTTATCAGCTATCATGAATCTGTATGACAGAGAAACTCAGATTAGACAGTACAGTTTCTGTTAGGATTCAAATGAACCTTCAGGTTGATTGATTGATTGACCGGAAGTTTTTCTGGCATCCTGACATCGAAGGTCATTGACGCCGTGAGCCCCCAGAGGATTTGATAAAATGAAAGGTCATTGGTTCTCAGTTAAAATGTTCCTGTTTAATAATTGCGCTAATGATCGTTATCTCAGCTAATGAATCGTTATCACAGCACTGCACCTAAGCTTCCAAATTCTGGCAAAAAGTCAGAAATACGAACTCATGATAAACTTTTGTGACAATCTCATTGACAAGGTCTTAAATCTGACTGAATTGATTGGTGTATCATAAGCCATATATTTAAAATTTAAATAAATGGTAAAAATTAGCGTTGCATTATTAACTATATAACATAGATATTTTAATTGCCATAAATTCATATCTATGCCTGATCATTCTAATTCGGATAAAGGGGTTTTGTGAAATGATTATTTTTTTAGGACTAGATATCTAGGACTTAAAGCCCTGTATGAGCGAAACCAGCCAACAAGTTTATTGATAATGCAGATAATGACGAAAGATGTAGTGGTGTCCAAAATGTTTACTACTTTATTTCGTGACTTAAAAAGATATAAACATAATAGACCAAGAAAAAAATTTATAAGCATCAAAATCTAGCTTACCTTGTTATTCCATGTGTGTCTACGACAGGCAAAAAGGCTTTTAAGGATCCGTTTGAATACTTTATAAGTAGTGTGACATGAGTTCCTTCTGGTACAGATACTCAAGATCGTCCATCCTCTGCATTGCCTCTCTCCCTTCCAATCAAGAGCCACTGAACTTTGTGACATTTCAGCATTTTTTCTCTTATCTGATGAAATTAAATACCAATATGGCATTTACATATATATTTCACACAACTTAATTTATATATATATATATATATATATAGTATATTATATATATATATATATATATATATATATATATGTAAGTGATTACATAATAAAATTATTGGAATGTTATTCCATATATATAAAAGACTAAAAACTAAAGAGGTCAACCAGATTGCTTGCAGGAATGTGATCAGTCCAGAGACGCTAAGATGATGTATACCATAAACGTAGGCTAAGGGTTGACCCTGCCGTCACCTGTAGTCATTCATTTGTTTTGAAACATTAGTCCAAGCTCCCTGCTTGAGACAACTACCGCGACCTATAATTCAAACGGCCTATGTGATCTGTAGTGTGTCTCATTGTATGTATGTTCATATGTTCGAGCTACTGTCTGCTTCCTTTATGACTTGTAAACCGAGATGGTAGGGGAACAGAATAGAATTAGCCATCATCATGGCAGAAGGCAATCAAGCCATCATCATTGGCAGACTGTACAATACCTATCTGATCTTCATCATGTAATCTCAGGAAAATATATAAGTATTTATACTTCGTGTTTTCTACTAAGAACCTCACATCATTGCCGAATCATCATGAGTTTAATACATCGTCGTCATAACCAAAGAAGGTAATACCGACTTCGTAAGTGATCTACAAACCCCAAGACACTCCAATGAGTATGAAAGTGCATAACCAACCGACTTAGCGTAAGATTATCGCAAGTCTAACACAACCAACCGACTTAGCGTAAGTATTATCGCAAGTCTAACATTACCTCATATGGCGCCTTATTATACAGGCAACAGCCCTAATATTGGTGGCAGATTACTAAAAGAACACTACAACGTCTTCCGAAGAAAAAACAGAATAATGAAGTATCATATCAGAACTCTACGACGACGAATGCAACAGATTCCTCAAGCACTTAGTATCATCGTTTAGTGAGCGACTTCATCTCCACTTTGCACCAGTCTGTAGGGGTGCCGATCGTAAAAATATTTGCCAAAAATACACTAATCAAGACAGGCTAATGAATTTATCAGGCATTATTTGCACTATAATAACACATATTCTCTGTGAGTTTTATCATCCTACAGGGAAAATAAATGATTTTATGAAAAAAAAATGTGAAATTCAGGGCCCCTTGTACTGAAGGTTATTTGGTGATCGGTGAGAAACTACAGTCTTGAATAGAAATTCGGTCTGACAGAATGTTGGTATATCCCCTGGAAACATGCACCTAAAGTATTATCAAAATAGAACAGTAAGTAAGCACGTTAACAAAAAAAAAAAGAGCAACAACTTCAGGTAAGTTCAGCGAAAGCCCCGCCGAAAAATAAGGCTATAGTTAGGAAGAAATATTCAGAAAAAACAAAAAATTCAAACCTCGATTTAGGGACAAAACACCTTCTGAGAGTTTTGTAGTTATTATGTCACTTGATAGCCTAAAAAACATCTAAAAATTAATTATTAGACAATCAAAGAAAACCCCTCCCCCTTCCCGAAAAACCACCAGAGAAAAACAAAAGCAAAAAAAGCGATTTTTTCTGAGGACAAGAAACTTGTTAAAAATTAGTTTAGATACCCCTAAAATGGTTTTCTGAGATGAAACTACTCGCAGAAAACGTAGAAAACAACATGGACCAATTTAGAGAGATACTATAATATTTTTTTTTTGTATATTTACGATTTCCATATTTATCGGCTGCGCTTTTTCGCTTCAGTTGTTGCTCTCTTATTTTTTTGTTGTTACGTGCTTATTTACTGTTCTATTTTTGATAATGATTTATGTGCATGTTCCAGGTGGATATACCAACATTCTGTCAGACCGAATTTCTATTCAAGACTGTAGTTTCTCACGATCACCAAATAACCTTCAGTACAAGGGGCCCTGAATTTCACATTTTTTTCCATATAATCCTTTATTTTCCCTGTAGGATGATAAAACTCACAGAGAATAATGCGTTATTATAGTGCTAATAATGCCTGATAAATTCATTAGCTGTCTTGATTAGTGTATTTTTGGCAAATATTTTTACGATCGGCATTCATCCAAGTGGAGCCTATCCTTCAGAAACAACAAGAACTCTCAACGTCTTCCGAAAAATAACGTATAATGTATCATCAGAAGTCAACGACGACGAAAGCAACAGATTCTTCAAGCAACTTAGTATCATCGTTTAGTGAGCGACTTCAGAAAACAACAAGAACTCTTCAACGTCTTCCGAAGAGTAACGAATAATGCACATATCAGAAGCAACGACGACGAAAGCAAGAGATTCTTCAAGCAAATTAGTATCATCATTAGTGAGTGTCTTCAGTAATGAATAACTTCAAAAAACAAAACCCAACGTGTCTTCTTCCTACGGCGACGCAAGTTTCGTCTCTCATTAGAATCATCCAAGAAAACATCGTTTTTATTGAGCGTTTCCAGCCACTTCAAGAAATAAACCGGACGCGTCTGCAGCATCGGATCTCAATTAGGGTTCGAATCATCCAAACAACGTGCACGGGGGAAACTCAAGCCAACCAGGTCATCCGCTAAAACAGGAGGGCCAGGCCCACCGTGTGTCCGTTATCGGAACACCGTGACTTCCCACAAAATCAAGCTAAGTACAACCTTTTATTCTTGGAGTAACTGAGTGTTTCCTTTGCAGGTCAAATTTCGTTATTCCTGTGGCTGAAGTTTTCGAGACATTCTTAATCTTACTTTTTTTACAGAAATTATCTCATCTTTGGGATGTCGCTACTGCAAGTTTTTATCTTTGAGTTTCTGTTTCCAGAAGTTCTACTGAAATATCATAATCATATGCTGTGTTAATTTATCATTTTGGGTGATTATTAATCCTTTACGTAACAAATCATATAAACAGTGAATATGCGTTTACACAGTGGACGTCTGTATTTATACAGATGCATGGATAGGGTCGTTAGGCACCGTAGTGATTAGAAAAACACATAAAACAAGTGGAACACCCGTACAATCTGGATAAATTAGAGGTAACACTATTTCGGGTCATGATAAAATGCTCTTGTGCAAGGTCTCGATCGCAGTTTTAGCCTTGAGTTTTTTGAGTTTATATGCGTAAAATATCGAACCTCAATGACTCAACTTAACTTTAAAAAAAAAACAAAAACGGCTGGATTGCAAGGAATAACATGTCTATAAAAAACTTTCACTAGGCTAAATGCGCTGACCCAGGATCCATCACTATTTAAAATTTTAGCAAAGATTGAAGTAAACAACAGCAAGTACAAACAGTTTAATAGTGAATGCAGTAGAGATAACTTGTCTTAATAGTAATCGCTCAATTCCTAATAGTTCGTCATTCATACGTTCATTGCTTTATAGGAAACCAACAACAGAATGATAAAACACACAATACGTTGCCAATGGTAAACAGTAGCTCTAAATATCAGAATCAAACAAATTGTGCTTAAGCAAAACTTGGTTACTGTGTCATCTAGTCAACGGTCAGGGTCAGTTAAATATGCCGAGTTGTTTAAAGCAAAGCACATTACACATAAGTGACTTCAGCGGAGAGGAAAAACGATGTTGGATCATTTATGCCATACCTTTTTTTAGGCCAATGGCTTTTTTTTTTTTCCTATGAATCACACGACCGTATCAAGTATCAGAGCAGGTTTTCGTAATTTTAATACATTAGGTTATTATAAATACTGGTGGATAAAGCCCGACTGTATGCGCCGTAAAATTAGAATATCTTGTTTTATTCCTTTAGTACATGTAATATCCTGTATTTACGGACTCACCGTCCGTTGTTCGAACTTCCCTATTGAAAAAGTCCGGATAAGCGAGCGCTTACAGATACCTCTATTATTATAAAAAAACATTGATCTGTATCTAGCGTAATTGTAAGATATCCATCTAGGGGGTATACAAAAATATTATCTTACCTCTGCAAAATAAGGCGTGTTTATCAAAGGAAATTCTATAAACCTTCAAACATATTAAAATCGTTTTTGAACAAAAAAAGAGACAGTTAATCAAATAATAACTTTATATAGAGGAACAAATCATTTGTCTCATAAATCGTGATATTGTTCAATGACCCACAGAATTCTCCCCACAACCGCAGTCGCAGTTTGCACACAAATCTCGAGACGCTGCACCCTCGAATGTCTTAGTGCGGGTAAAAAAACTTTGCTGGGATCTGAAATTTTAATCCTTCCCGACACTCTGAAATATAACGATTTCCGCGAACAAAGCCCTATAGACACGGTCGACTTGCAGCAACAAGTTAAATCTAGTGATCCACAAACCTATACATATCGTGGATACGGAAGTTATAAATATCGCATTTTTTTATTGTTGCTAATTTTTAATCACGCCCAATCAGTCGTAGATGAATCTCTCTTATACTCTATCTAAAGTAATATCCATACAGTCATTCAAGCAGAGGTGATTCAGCAGAAATTTTTTTTTTCTTTTTTTTTTATCTTATATCTGAATACCAGGATGTTTCTCCACTAGCGAGTGATCTCTGGGAAAAACGGATGTCTTTTAACACAAAATACGGTCTAAGGGCAACATAAGCTATATACGTACCTTCGTATAGACTCAATGAAATTTCAAAATAGAGATAAATGACGAAGTTGAAAATGTTAGTAATAGGAGTCATTAGGAAATCAAATAAGCCCATATAATTTTTCCCTCAACGTCATGCCATAAAAAATCGGACTTGGCGTATCTGCGTAGATTTCTGTTGCTTAAACAAGGGACGACCCCCGATAGTTTCCAGTGCCATGTAACGACGACATCTTATCTCTGTTAAGTTAGAATAAATTTTTCACCAGCTTGGACTTACTTGAAGGCTTTTACGAGATAGCATTACCTAAGTGATTGTACCTCATACACCGTTTTCAGCACACTCAGGGGACATTATCAATTTTTACGTATGCCTCCGGATTACGTTGCGCCCCAATTACAATATAGTGTTTGGAGACTTTTAGGGGATACCCAACATGCCTATTGGTTGGTCTTGTAATCTTTTCTAATACCTTAGAAGTACATTCACATAAACTAGAGCTAGTGCTACAGAGACAAAGACAAATAATCTCAGAGTAAAATATCAACTAAACGTGAGTTTTTAAAAACCGAACATGTTTATCTAGGTTTTATGTGTTTAGTCAAGGTCTTAAAGTAGTGCCATGGTAAGGTGTCGGCTATTCAACTCCTTCCGGTACCTATTATGTAAAAGAGTATACAGCACTTTTGCGCTGTAGTGAGTATTACAATCATATGTAATATGTAACTCTTCAATCATGACAGCTCCTTTAACAGATCTTACGAAGAAGGGCGTAGATTTATTATGGTCTAAAAAGCATCAACAGGCATTCGATATCTTAAAAGCGGAATAATGCAGCTCACCTAACTTAAAAATCCCTGATTTAAATAAGGAATTTTTTTTATTTGCAACAGACACCTCAGACCAAGGGGTAATAGGGGTACTACTTCAGCAATATGATAAACAGTTCTTCCCTATAGCTTTTTATTCACATAAACTAAAGCCCTCTGAAAGTAAATATGCAGTAATAGGCAAAGAAGGGCTAGGTATCGTTAAGTCACTAGTACATTTTAAGTTCATAATCTATGGCTATCCTGATAAAATCCTTACTGACCATAAAGTCCCATACCGAGTTTTTTCAAAGGCTTTAATCACAGTCCCAAAGGAACTCGGCGTCATATGATCATTCAGGTGGAGACCAAGTTAAGATATCTACCTGGGAAAGCATCTATCATAGCTGACGCATTATCCTGCAATCCCGTACCATACTGCAAAGAACCATTAATTGGACTAAAATTTATAGAAACATCCGTGCCTATTGTTAAAAACCATATCTAAACAAGAAAATTAAAAATCCCTAGAGATTGCGAGCAGTGGAATATATGGGTTGGAGCACAGAACTGTTACAAACTGAACAAAAAAATGGCCAGCAGCTAAGCAAAACAATAAACACTTCGAACAGAAACAGAGTCAGCAGCTAAGCAAAACAAATAAACGCTTCGAACGGAAACAGGGTCAGCAGCTAAGCAAAACAATAAACACTTCGAACGGAAAACCCTAAAGCAAAAGTATATTTAAAGATGTGTATCAGAAATTATGTAATCAAATTAATATTATATGTAGGTCCGTCTGTGACGAGGAAAACCCGAAGAACACAGCAGGTGACTAACAACCAGGTAGTAGTAATAATCTCTTCTATACCAATCGTCCTAAACTGGTTGCATTCCGTCATCCAGGGTTCTCTATATGTCACAGAAAGCCAAATCACTGTTTTTACTGGCCTACAATGCTTACAGATATAAAAAGCACATAACTAATTTTAACACGTGTCATGAAAACAAGGGACACACTAAGACACCTGTCAGTTTAAAGGCCTATCACATGCCAAATCAGTCCTCAAAGAATACATGTAGAATCATTAACAGAGTTACGAGTCTGACAGAGGAAATAAACACCTCTTAGTGTTAATGGTTACCCTGACACGTTATATAGAATTAATAGCACTAAAAAACAAACACCGCAATTGAGTGCGATAGGAATATTTATGAGTGCTAAATCAGTAAACATGGAATTCAACACATAATCATAATCTGACTCGGGTGGTGTAAATCAATAATAATCTCCTTAACTCGTTTTGTGAATTCCTTTCCATAATAAAACCAATACTATATTTTATCACCCAGAGTCAATAGGTTTGGTAGAACGGATAATAAAAAAGTGTCATGTCTTACGAGTTACAACTCGTGATATTGGATCCGAACTGGATTATAGCGGTTCTCACGGTTTTAAATACCTTTATCATTCATATCTTGTATCTATAGAAATGATACCGCAAGTAGCCTTATACGGTACGCCGCTAGAACACTTTTCCACATATTCAAGCCAACCATTAATTTATCAAATATTATATCTATATATATATAAATATAAAATAAATAGGATACAATAGATAATATAAAAATAAAACAAATAAAATAAATGGATACAAGTAGAGTCAATATAATATAAAATAAATATGGATACAATAGTCAATATAATCCACACTCCGTAAGAAGTCGGAAGGGTTACAAATTATAACAAAAAAGGAAGGAATCACGATAAAATCAATAAGCAAAACGTAACCATAGGTTAATTAAATATCTAAATATATGTGTAAAGATTTGAAACTCTAATTTAACGCTTTAGTAATGACAAATAAGCTAAAAGTTCAAACACATATCAAAACCTACTGACATATTGTCTGTCCCGGTGATTTATATTCGTAGGCAATGAAAAAAAAAAAAAAAAAAATAGATTTTAAAGTCAGGAAGTCTAGAAGTGAAAATGTTATCTATGGAATAATCCTATATGGATCTTACAGGGCAAAAATAATATATATAGAATTTGTATGGAAACCTTTTTTCATTAGTTTGAATAAGGAATATCTAATTTAACATAATTACATTTATTTACAATCATGCAGATTTCCAACATGAAAACTAATATATTGTTAAATTTTGGTACTGTTTTTTTTTTTTCAAAACATTCTTCTCGTGTGGGCGAGTATTAAAACAAACAATACCCAATTTATACTAAAGTCGTATTTATTACAGCAAGTAACATAACTCTTAGCTGGGCGGAGAGCAATCTCCTCCAAGTGACGACGTCATCAGTTCTGAAGGTGATGACGCGTTGCCGGATCAGCATTGTTCCTTTTTAACCTCAATAAAACGCTTGCAAAGCAGGTTGCTGGAGAGAGGAATGCTTAGCCCGAACTTCTCATGGGCAAGGCAGACGTTAGGTACAAGTGTCTATCCGTATGCGCAATGCAACTTTAGTTAACCCTTAACGCCGACTGGACGTATTTTACGTCAACATTTTTTGTCTCTCGAGTGCCGACTGGACCTATTTTACGTCGACATACAAAATTTTTTTTTTTAAATTCGCGGAAAAAATACTTTTAGGCCTACCAGCCGAAAACAAAAATCTTGAATCACGTGCCTTGGGGGATGCTGGGAGTTCACAGATCAAGGTGTTGTTTTGTTTACAATCGTTTCGCAGGCGCGCAAGCGTGAATTTCTTTCGTACCGCACTAAAAAGTATATGTGACACATCTAGGAAATTATTTCGTCACTTTGACATAATTTTTGTACCATTTTAAATTAGCCGTTACATGGAGTATTATATATGAAAATGTGCCATTTTTTATGTAAAATACAAAAAAAAAAAAAAATACTCATGATTGTAACTTTTATCAGTTTGAGACCACCGAAATGGTCGAAAAACGCAATTGTAAGGTAAAACTCTTATATTTTAGTAATATTCAATCATTTACCTTAATTTTGCAACTAATTGGAAGTCTCTAGCACAATATTTCGATTTATGGTGAATTTATGAAAAAACTATTTCCTTACGTCAGCGCGGTAACTCTTTCGAAAAAAATCAAACATGTGATTGTGGTAATGTTTGCACCATTTTAAAATTAGCCGTTACATAAAGTTTTATATATGGAAATGTACGCATTTCATGCACAATACAACTAAAAACAACTCATGGTTGTAGCTTTTATCAGTTTTGAAATATTTTCATATAAAAAATGATAAGTGACAAATTTCAACCTTCAGTCAACTTTGACTTTACCAAAATGGTCAAAAAATGCAATTGTAAGCTAAAATGCTTATATTCTAGTAATATTCAATCAATTTAACTTCATTTTGAAACAAATTGAAAGTCTCTAGCACAATATTTCGATTTATGGTGAATTTATGAAAAAAATAACATTTTCTTTTACGTCCGCGCGGTAACTCTTCCGAAAAAATCATACGTGCGATTGTGGTAATGTTTTGCACCATTTTTAAATTAGCCGTTTACATAAAGTTTTATATATGAAAATGTTTCGCAATTTCATGTAGAATACAACTAAAAATAATTGAAGGTTGTAGCTTTTCTCATTTTTTGAAATATTTGCATATAAATCACGATAAATAGAAAAAAAAAAAAAAAAAAAAAACCACGTTGCTGGTCAACTTTGACTCTACCGAAATGGTCGACAAAACGCAATTGTAAGCTCAAACTCTTACAGTCTAGTAATATTCAGTCATTTATCTTCATCTTGAAACAAATTTGAAGTCTCTAGCATAATATTTAGATTTATGGTGAATTAAAAAATAAACTTTCCTTCCCTCCGTGCGCGGATTCTCCGCCACATATCTCCGAAATGCGTACGTCCCATTCTCGGAATATTTGCTCCATTTCATATTAGGCATTTCATAGAGTTTTATATATGAAATGTGGGCAATTTCATGTAGAATAAACGAAAAATATTTGAAGGTTGTAGATTTTTCTTATTTCTGATATAATTGCATATAAAAAATATATATATATATATAAAATTCGACATTCGGTCAACTTTAACTCGTCAGATATGGTCAAAAACTGCAATTGTAAGCTAATACTCTTACAGTATAGTAATATCAATCATTTGTCTTCATTTTTAAAGAAATTGGAAGTCTCTAGGACAATATTTAGATTTATGGTGAATTTTTTGAAAAAATATTTGTTTACGTCCGCGCGTTACGAATTCATGCATTATTTTGTGATAATATTTTCTCTGTGTTGCTTTTATCGTTTTACAATGTGTTATATACCAAAAGGATTGCAATTTAGTGTACATTACAACGAAAAAAAAGTAACTTGTTACCTTTAACCGTTTTGGCGCACAGCGCGATTTGAATACATTATATATGAAATTTCGTTTTTGCTGCTGTCATATATCGCATTATTTATATATGATAATGATAATTTTTTTTCATTTCTAAGGTTGCATACTAAACTTCATCCAATGGCAAAAAATAAGGAGACCAAAATTGAACCTTCAATCTTTGAAAACAAAGCGTGCTGTGATTTTTTGAAAAAAATATTTTTTTCGCTTCCGGGCGCTCCACTCCGAAAACACCTCCGGCACACAGGAGACAATTTTTTTTTTTACCGCTTCGGCGTTTAAGGGTTAAGGACTTGCAATAATTTTAAGAATTAATGAAAAAAATAAGCAAATAAAATTTCTTTGTAACATCAAAAATGAATTAATTTTTCTGAACCTCATAGACAATTAGAGTCAATAATTCAGCTTCTGACATTGGTAAACGGACATTTAGAAGTATCAAGTCATGGATAAGAAATATTTACTTGCAACATTAGTCTATTACAATTCAAGTAAATCACATTCATGGGAAAATGTCACATTTTCTTGAAAACCCAAAGTTTATATAGAAATTAGTACATAGTAGGTTCTTTCATAGCATCTCTTGCCTATAAATTAACCTTAGAGGATGCGAGCGAGAAAATTGAATATGAAACTTTTGTTAGGGGCACATAGGATTCGGATTTTATCACAACTTAATTTCAGCTAGCATAGAGAAATACAGAATCAAGATTAATATTCTCTTTGACTCTTATGTTGCCTGGCAATTCTTACAAATAGCTCCGTTTCCCACTTCTTTGTCTAGTAACTTACTACCAGTAATATCGAATTTTCTTTGGGATTCGTATATTGATATCTGTTTATTTTTTATAATTATGGATATTTTTACAGTCATCATAGACCTGGATAGGTTCACTCATTGTTAATGCCATGGATAAAAAGTTTGTACAGCTGACTCTTTTGAATTCCATAAAAATATCAGCGAATTCATGTGGGTAAAGTCTGGTTCTTAATGGCTTTCTCCCGCTCGTATTTGATGTTTTCTGAATTTACTTTGCCCTTGTGACAAGTATATATTCACTTGCAGGCTGATTAATGGAACCTGGTTACAGTATCCTGCAGTATGAGAGTTTCACATCGCAACTTCAAAAAGTAACAACTGCTACAATGTGAAAGGAATAAGCACCATCATAAGTGAACAAGCTTATTTCATGGACTTCTTCGACTGACACCCGTATCCCGTCGTTAATCTCCTTTTAATGATGGAATGCTCCGGCGGCTGTCGGAAATTCGACTACAAAAGGGACATACTTCCGACAATTACGACCAGAAGGATATTCAACTCTACATTGCTGGCGAAGGACTCGTGCTGGGGATGATTTTATTCATCGCGAACGTATTCGTGTGGCTTAGGATGCAGAGAACAAGTATGAGGGCCGAAATAGAACGTTGGACCCCGCCAGGCAATTTCCCCTTGTTTTAACCATTTGGAATTGGCCATTTCATTTTGGCTATAGGTGGTTGTCTGGAACTGTGTAATGGACGAAAAGCTGTTCGAACGCAAGTTGAAGGTGTAGTAGTATAACCTCGGTCATGTATCATATATATAAAGTATCATGTATCATATATATAAATGATCATAAATAACAGAGTCGAAATATATCTTTGCGTGTATGCACTAGGAATCTATTTAAAAGTGCACATATATTAATCATAATTATATGAATCCAATACATATATATATAAATAATCAGGATATAATCAATCTGTTACCTTTTATCTTACCAATAACTGCAGACATATAACAGTTAGCATAAAAATCAATGAATCAATCAGCATAAACATTAATAATTTTATCATTCATATATGAAATTTTTATCAGATAAAATAAGATTTTTATATCATGTTATCTGAGTACATTAGTATTTTCTGTAGTATATGTATCTTAAAGAGATGAAGTGAAAAACGTAATCAGTATATCACGTCATCACTATTTATTTACGAATACTATCATATGCATATTATGTTTTATATCTTATTACTTGAATCTGTATTTATGTACGCCATGAATTTTTTTTTTTACTTATAAGTATTTTCTATATATCTATATATATTCACATAGTGTCTGTATCACACTACTATAAGTCAAATGCAAGTCAAGCTTGAGTAATATTCGTGGTTGGTTTTTGGTAGCTGACTGAGCTTTTTATGTAAGTGATTACATAATAAAAATATGAATGTTATTCCATATATATAAAAGACTAAAAACTAAAGAGGTCAACCAGATTGCTTTGCAGGAATGTGATCAGACCAGAGACGCTAAGATGATGTATACCATAAAGTAGGCTAAGGTGACGTGCCGTCACCTGTAGTCATTCATTTGTTTTGAAACATTAGTCCAAGCTCCCTGCTTGAGACAACTACCGCGACCTATAATTCAAACGGCCTACGTGATCTGTAGTGTGTCTCATTTTGTATGTATGTTCATATGTTCGAGCTACTGTCTGCTTCCTTTATGACTTGTAACCGAGATGGTAGGGGAACAGAATAGAATTAGCCATCATCATTGGCAGAAGCGATCAAAGCCATCGTCATTGGCAGACTGTACAATCCTATCTGATCTTCATCATGTAATCTCAGAGGAATATA
>NC_087207.1:83457502-83465002 GCF_015104395.2 Macrobrachium nipponense
ATTATCGAGCTTTTTATGAGTCGCTATCGACTTATGGACCCATCCAACAACCAACCATATCTGAAGAGACCATCTATCATCAAGAGAAGATGTCTGATTTAGAAGATACATCGACAGGATCTTTTTCAAGTGATTAAAATTTCCATCAAGAGATGTCTGAGGGACAACATACATAGAGAGGAACCTGTTCAAGTGATGAAAACACTGAAATATCAAACCCTGTTTCCTTCTCTGTTGGAGGAAGAATGCAATACTGTAGGATGGAGCACTTTTAGAAAGAAGGAAAAAGCTTTCAGGAAAACACCTAATCAAGATGAAAGAGACTCTTTTCAACAAGTCTCCTGCAACCAATCCATCTCCACCTCTTCCAAAATACAGTCTCTACCAAAGAAGAACTGTCTTTTTATGCGGCAGTAGCAAAACTGGAAAAACAAAATCCAAACCTGAGCATGTCTGTTAGATCAAATCTAGTTTGTGATATGATCACCACACCAAAAAACAGACAGAAGAAATTCTTCAAGCAAACACCGCTTTTCAACTACTGAATCTAATGGAAAAAATTGAGGAAAGCTGTCATCTGCTCATACCCAACCATCCTGCCTCTAGACCCCATTCTACAGCTGAACAATGTTTTAGATGCAAAGAGATGCACTGATAAACTTGGTACCCACACAAAAAAGGTCATCACCACCTTCCAAGGACAAATTCCCAAACAAATTTCCCTAGAAATATGGGGATTATTCCCCACAAAAGCCTTCATACCTGAGCCACTTCGATGTAGCAAGTGCCAAACTGCATCCTACCAAACAGTGCTTTGATGCTATCAAGAGAGGAGATACAGCTGAAAGCAAAGGCCTGCACTGTCCTCTTCAGCATCATGCTTGGAACAAGTAATACAAGTTCAGACTAGAAATTGCAAAGATTAAAGCAACCCCTCGACTTCAACCACCTACAAAACCTTCAAAACCCAATCCAAAAGAATATGGAGTGCCCAAGATGGCACCACAAAAAGCAGTCAAAACAGCACTACACGAGATAGCTAGTGATAAGTCAGTGCCCAGAGAAACAGTGCCAAGTGCTACAGTGCCTTCCCCTTCCCTCCCTTCCAATCCCAATCCCCCTATCCACCTTTAAGGTTGACAGTCCTCCTTCCCATTCCCATCCCTCACAACCTTCTCTTTCCCCTTCAGACAGCTCACCATCTCTTCACTTCTACTGCTGAAAAACCAAGAAGATGACCTAAGAGAACGCTGAAACGTTGCGATGAGCCAACTACACCAGCAATAATACTAGCTGAACACCAGAGACAACCCTGGCCTGGCATTGACCTCGCTTATTGAATAATACCAACACCGATGACAACCCCTGCTTGACATGGACCTGAGATGCACCATTCCTGTTTACCAATATACAGATAATTCCAGTATTGACAGCAAAATCCCATTCTAAATAAAATATCACATTCAGCATTGAGATTTCTGCTAATATGAATATTGGCCAATTATTAGGTAATATCGCTGAAACAGAGAAGCGAGTAAGAAGAAAAATAGAAAAGATAATATATAAGATTAATTTACTGAATTCTTCTTACAAAATAATATAATAATAATATTCTGTTGAACAGAATGACCATGTTTAGTGAATCACTTTTATATGGTAACGTTTCTATTCTTATTCACTTTTCTGGCCCTATTAGAATTTTGCACCAAGAAGGCCCCCTTCTCAAGCCACCTAGGCATGTGTATACTCAGGTAGGTGGGGAAGTGATGGGTTCTCCCCTCGAAGTGATGGGTTCTCCCCTCGAAGTTCTCTTCACCAATTTCTGCATGGGCACCATGGAGCAGAGGCTCTTCCAGAATTTGTCAGCGCCGATCCCACGGAAGAAATCGAGCAGCTGAGGCATACCTTTTACGCCCACAGCTGCTTAAAGTTCACCATTGAACACTGCCAAGATCCCAACCTCCCCTTCCTTGACTTATTTGTTGAACAGAAAGAGACCCAGTATAGCACAAAGCTGTATATGAGGCCTACAGGAAATAAATTGTATATGAATGGAGTAAGCGAGTATCCTGAGAGATATAAGAGCACCACTATCAGTGCCTACATCAAGAGGGCCCTCTCCCACTGCTCCTCCTGGAATTACAGACACAGTGTGCTGGAGCGCATTGCCCAGGTCCTCGTCGACAATGGACACTCCAATCGTGCTGTTGGGAAACCTGTCAAGAAGAATGTTGAGGAATGGTACCACCAGAAACGCCGCCCTGACGTCCCAGAGCCCATCAAGATCTTCTATGAAGGGCACTTCCACCAACGATACCAGGAAGACGAACAAGCCCTCAAGAATATCGAGGGAAACAGCCTCACTGATCCTGAAAAGAAGATTAAACTTGGTATCTTCTACAAAACCATGAAGACGAGCAGCCTGGTGATGAGATATAATCCAGTGGTGCCCTTGCAGAATTCCTTGAAGAAAACAAAAGTGGTCTACTGCTACATATGCCCTGTCCAAAGACGCCTAAGCAAATACGTTGGAATGACCACCATACACTTCTCCAAAAGGATTTCATGTCACATCCAAGAAGAACCTATTCATAATCATGTCAGGACTGCCCACAACAAGACAATTAAAAGGAACATTATTATTCCTAATATCAAAATAACTGACCAGGCAAACGACCACCGCCGCCTACGCCTCATGGAAACGCTGCCTATTGGAAAGGAGAAGCCGAACTGGAACATAATACAAGAAACTTTTCTTCACCCCATCACCATCCAGAGAATTGCCATGAATAGTCCCATAAATGTGCCAACCAATCAGGAACATCTGCAGGATGCCAAGAATTCCAGCACTCAACCCCATGAATACCCAAACGCTCGCACTCAAGAAGAACTGCGACCACCTGAGCAGGATCCTAGACTTTACCCGAGACTGGCTTAGCCAATGAGAACCCAACACCTGAGCTGAGCCACGATAAATACCTCCACCAAGACACTGTTACTCAGATCAGTTGGATTTTGAATCCCGTGGGGTTTGCTTTATGCTCTCCTGCCTCTGTGTAGCGTGAGATAATTCTCGAACAGACAGTGACCATTATTTTCACGATATTTCTCCAACGTTTACAAGGGAGAAATACGTTCATTGTTTAAGTGAAAGTGTTTTTTGTTTATCAGCTCTTTCAGGCAAAATTGAAATTATTCAGTGATTCATTGTGTGTGTGAATTTTTTTCCTCTGCATCTCCCATACAGAAGGATATCTGGGAAGAGATCAGGATTTCTGTCCTTCCTGGACCTCTCTGCTGCCCCCAATCCTACCAGAGGGAAGATCATGGAGTCTGATGAATCAGACTTTCAGACCACTTTGACCTGTGAATTGAATACTGAAATGAGCCATGAGATGACCACTGGAATCGTTACCACTCCCTCTGTAATTTCAGCACCTGACTAAGGCTGTGCCCTCAACACATGATGTAGAAGAGTGGACATTAGTCCAAAATATGCCCTGCCTAAATTAAAAGTGGCAGCCTCAGGGTTGTCATGCGCCGAAGTAGTAGACCTAGAAAAGGCCAACCCTGCTCCTGTTATGTCTGCTAGACCTAACCTCAAGGATGACTACAATCACCCCTAAAAATCAGTAATCAACTGACTTTCTTCAAAAGAACACTGATCTTATAATGCTTGATCCAGTAGAAAGGCTCATGAAAGGGTTAGTTTGCCACTACCCTATCTTTTTGGAAATTACCCCCCTGGAAAATCATCCAGCTATCATAAGTGCTGGAATGTGTATTAGCACTAAGTCTAAACTCCCCACTTCAAAAGTGTTATGCATCTTCAGAGGACCTATCCCAGCTAAAATCAATATGGGTATCTGGGGCTTCTTCCCAGTTGAAGACCACACTCTGGAAGCATACGATGTTATAAATGTCACCATCAAAACCAAATATCTAATATATGTGAAGGATAGCCCACAAAAAGTTTTATAGTGTAAGTAACATGCAGAAAGAAAATCCTAAGAACATTCTCAGTTTGCCTTATCTTAACGGATTTGAAACCATTAAATCATTGTTAAAAGCTTTTAATGTCAACCTTGTTTTTTCCTATAATAACACACAAAAAGGAATGTTAATAAAAAATGGCCCCAGAGAAAACAACAACATAATATATAAAATTCCATGTATGGATTGTCCCTCATTTTATCTCGGATAGTCTAGCAAAGGCCTAGAAGTAAGGCTAAGCCAGCATAAATATTCTGTAAAAACTGGGCAAACATCTAATGCAATATTCATTCATTTAAGTAAAAACAACCAACGAATAAATTGGGTTGGTAGTTCAGTAATTGCAAGGTCAAGAGATGTCTTATCACGAAATCTTTTAGAATCTGCTTTAATACAACTTACTTTTCATTATCATTTCAATGTTAGTCGTGGCCTTTTTCATTTAGACCCTTGTATTTGTAACATGTTTAAGAATGACCTCAAATATATAATTACTGACTTAAATAAAAATCAGTTGCCTTAGAGTTATCTTTGTTGTAATGTATGTCTGACATGTATTGTGAATATGGTTTTGTTTACTAAGTTCTGAATAGCTGTCACCTATAATCCTTTAATTGTCTGGAGATTGTATCTGAGATGATTGTCTTGAACCTTTAATTGCACCCATTGTTTATGCTTGTTTGGGAAGGTTTCTCATCTTCCAGGTGTGTCGGATTCTAGATACTAATCTCTTTATAATCCCTATCTGTCAGTTATACAAATCTTCTTGTATTGTCTTTTGCCTCATTTATGTCAGTTTCTGCTCAGTAAAGGCCTGTCCACACGAGCGGGCCTGATCGTCGTGCTTCGGGGTTGACGGGCAAATTCTGGCGGGCTTTCACGTGAATGTTGTCCACACAGGTGAGGCGAGGAGAGGTGGGCGTGCCCGACGATGCCAGTAGTGTGTTCAGTCACGGCCACCTCAGTGCGGTACAATAACCATGGTGGCTACCGCAAAGAGGAAGATATTGTGTAGCATCATAATTGCTTTGTGTCTAATGAAAAAGAAAAAAAAGAAGAGAATATGGTGCAAAGAATGGCTCACTAAAAGACATGTATATGGCAGCCACACAACCATACTACGGGAACTACAAGATGGCCATGAAAAAGATTTCAGAGACTATTTGAGAATGAGTGTAAGCACGTTTTATACTTTACTAGGAAAGCTGGAGTCATACATTATGAAAAAAGACACACACATGAGACAGAGTATAACAACAGGAGGTCGTTTGGAGGCAACGCTAAGATTTTTGGCAACAGGATGTACGTATTCAGCACTGCAGTATTCTACACGTATATCCAAACAAAGCTTGTCACGCATAATCCCAGAAACATGTCGGGCCATATATGAGGTACTAAAGGATGACTACTTGCAGGTGAGTTTACTATTTATTGAACTGATCAGTACAGTGTGTAATTATATACCCAAAGACAAGGAAATACTGGTTTACCTAGTTAGCTAATTTACCTCCCACCTGAAGGGTCAGCTCTTCCTTGACGTCACAGGTAGACCGATCTGTATGTCCCCCCCCCCCCCCCCCCCCCCCTCTCTCTCTCATTCATTCGTGCATTGCCGTTGTCTTTCAATGACTACCTAGTCCAAAATCCGTATATTAAGTCAATACATGTACTATACTGTAGTTTACCAAAGAAAAGTAAATCGTGTACGATACAAAATAAATAAGTAACACCGTCAACATAAGTAAATCGTGTACTACACAAAATAAATTAGTAACACCGTCAACATAACTTAATGACATTATTATGAAGCCTATATATAATCAATATATATGGTATGTAGATATTTACGGACATTTGTTCCATCATGGTAACATGATAATTATTTATGAGCAAATTATTCAACAATCATTGTAGATGAAGAAAGCCTTCCAAGTCGGCCGAGAAAAATAAATTTTCTTCATTAGTTTTTGAGCATATATCTGGTTTTCACCATTCATTTCATTTAAATTATTAGAGACGACAGTTCCAAAAGCGGAGAAAGTATTTTCACCTTGGGACAACGACTTTAGCTCATTATACGCCTCTTGCAGGAGTTGGGTCTCGTCGATACTCTGTTTTTTTGTTTTGTTTTTTTTGCGGGTCTTCGATGTGACGGTCCAGGCCCAAGCGTGTCTGATTCCGCAGGTTCACCAGTTGGGATATCAGAAGTCCCAGGTGTAGGCTGAGCATCATCAATAACACTTTAAATTACCGGATCGATAAAGATCTAGAATGAAAGAACATTGGGTTACGTATGGTTACATGCCAATAAATTACGGATTCACCATAGATTGATAGGAATTCATAACATTCATAGATACACATAATATTGTGAGGACTAAATAAAGGAGAAAATGAATAATGACTATAGGCAGTACATTATAAGACAGACAGAGAGAGAGAGAGATGGGGGGGGTGGGGGGGGGGTAGGGTGGGCATGGACGAACTCTTACCTCTGTGTGGGGTGGGGATGGAAGAGGCCTGTGCACTGACACATCAATGACGTCACTGTTAATCGTTCCTATCCTACCCAATCATTTCGGACTTGAGCTCCATTTGTCCAGGACAAACGCCTTATTATTCATATTAGGTAATCCACTATAAGGTAGAATATTAGGCAGGGTAGGCACAACACTGTCAACTTTTATACTGATTACCGTAAAATGTGGCCACATGGCCTCTCAAACTCATAGGAAAAATGATATAACAGGGTATTTCTTTTTACATTTTGACAGACACCATACCACACCAGACGAGTGGATGCGTGTGGCACGTGGGTTCGAAACACGGTGGAACTTCCCCCAACTGTATTGGAGCCATTGATGGAAAGCATATCCTAATAACGCCTCCACAGGGCAGTGGCTCATATTACTATAATTATAAAGGTACCCACAGCCATCGTACTCATGGCCCATAACTGATGCCAATTGTGAGTTTCTTTATGTTGATATTGGCTGCAATGGGCGGGTGTCAGACGGCGGTGGTGTGGGACAATACACATATCAGTAGTTGTATTGCTACAGAAACAGCAGGTCTCCTAGTGACAGAAAGCCCAAAGGAAGTGAGAGGAGGCTACCAGTATGTGTTTGGGCAGACAACGCCTTCCCCTTGCAACGGCACATTATGAAACCGTTCTCCACACCGAACCCAAAGTAATAGGGAACGCATTTTTTCCTATCGGTTATCTAGGGCTCGACGTACAGTTGAGAATGCTTTTTGGGATATTGGCCAACCGATTTAGAGTTTTCTGTCAACTATATACTTGTCGCCAAGCAAAGTTGAAATGATGGTATTAGCATGCACTGCTTTGCATAATTTTCTCAGACGTGACCATGTCACACAATATACGCCTGAAGGGTCTTTGGATTCTGAAGACATTGCAAGGTGTACAATTATCCTTGGTGGTTGGCGTGAAACTCCCCATTTGTTACGATTGCAAAGAACAGGAGGCAATACAAATACAGCCGG
>NC_087207.1:83467502-83512502 GCF_015104395.2 Macrobrachium nipponense
TCAATGTTCTTAATCTGGAATTCGTTAAAAGGAAGGGTTCTACTTTTAGATGAGAAATGAAATTGATATATTCATACAAATTACGTTTTATTCTTCGTTAGGGGTTCTTACAAATGTCTTTCCACCTTCTGAGTTACTGGGCTCTTGGACTGATAAAACTTAATTGGCACTTGTTGCAATTACGAATCTATAGGCACGAGGGAAATTTACTGAGTATTGATTGTCACTTTCACTGTCTTTGATTGCTTCGCACACCACACTTTTGCACCTGTTCTTCTTCTGGGGATTCTTCTGTCCTTCTCTGTTTCACAGCATGCCACTGCAGTTCTCCCCTCAGGCTCCCCGGTTGTTCTCTCTCTTGGCTTCTCTGTTCCCCTTTTTTCTCTCTCCCTTTTCTCTGCCTGCTCTCTCTCTGTCTCGCCTTTTTGTTCAGTTGAAATCTCCTTAGCCCCGCCTTTGGATTTTTGGATTTTGACTGGGTGTGGCATTTTCTGAAAGACTTCTTGTGCCTTAGTGGCTGCAAACATTATACAAGACCGCCTTCCTGTCAGGTCTTCTACAGTAATTCGTAGGCTTTGAATTTGTATACGCCTCCTTCTTCATGTCCTGGCTTCTTAGGGGCGTATGCCTTGGTAACCTCATAGGTCATTCGTTGATACCCCTTTTGGGCTGTCTTATGACCAACACTCATGGCTTTTGATTCGTCGATACTAGAGGCCTATATTTGGGAGGGTGGAGCACTTAAGAGTTCGGCACTCCCCTCCTTTGAACAACGGGTCATAGAATTCCTTTTTAACGTATGCCAGATGGCTCTCTCTGACCTGTTCACGAAGGGAACGGCGATTAGTCATAGGCGCTAATGAGAGTAGTTTCCAATTTCTCGAATATGCCTGGGCGATATCCCTCGTCGACTATAATCTCTTGTTGGTCACTAATCGCTGGTACGGACAGAGGCTTTTTGGGGGAGATGAAAACCAGATGTCTAATGGCTAAAAGCCTAATGTTTGGAGTAACAAAATCCCTTCGCTAAGAAAAATCATTATCGTATTCCCTTTCCCTTTCTTCCTTATTATCCGTTTCGTGCCCTTTTCTTAAGTATTATTAAGTTATTGTCTTTTGGAATAACGACACTGTGCCACACTATTACAGTCTCGGCCCGCTACCTCGCTGACTCCGACAGCGTTATCTAAGCTGAAGCAAATATTATACCTACAAGAGGACTCCTAACTTATGCTTCTTGGAAATCATATTGAAACTTTAACTCAAAAACATCAAAAGTGAATGTAAACATGAGCAAATCCTTGATTAAGTAATGTTAAGGGCAACAATCAAAATTGAATGTAAACATGAATAAATTCTTGAGCAAGTAACATTCAGAGAAACATAAAAACTGAATATGAATATGAACAAGTACTTGATTAAGTAATATTAAAAGAATCATCAAACTGAATTCAAATATGAGTAAATCACATTAAGAAACGTGAAACTGAATGCAAACATAACTAAATCACCAAAAAAAACAAGAAAACTGAAAGTTAAACATACATAAGCCCTTAAGTCACAAAAGTTATATAAATGCATGGTAGAAGCAAAAAATAATGGTAACTATCCAAGTTTACAGTACATGATTGGTTCAGTCCTCAGTCCTATTCTATCTAGGTGGATATCGTCTTTCTTTATGGAAAAATAAATTTCGTTTTTCATTGACGACACTTGATGGCTTCTTGTTTGCTGCGAACTGCTGCTTGGAGACAAGTCCTGGGAGAAAATATCCTTGTGTATTTGTATGCAATAACAAGTGTGTCCTTGACTTCCTACTGAGATTGTGTATTGTGTTTATGCAAAATTTCATTGGACATTCTTACTGTAATTTCTGAGTAACCTTGTACATTAAACAATATAACTTCACTGCTTGATACTAAAACAAAATTGGCAACTCGGTTAAAGGAACCGGTTAGTGGTTAATACTTGTAGGTTTCTTCTACTGTGACAACAATTAGTAAGTTTTCACCAATCAATATCTTGTTAGTAAGTTTTCAACAACTACTATCTTGTTAATGAGTCTTCATCAATTAACTTCTTGTTAGTGAGTCTTCATCGATTAATATCTTATTAGTAAGTTATCATCAATCAACATCTAATGGATTTGAACAAAGTAAGTGTATTAATTACCCCTTTAAAATCTTAGTCATTTCTGAAATGAATTCCCTTATCTTAAAATCTCTTAATGTCTATCTTAACCCGTCTTATTTATTCTTTTACTTCGAAGAATGTTCTTATGGAACGGTTAAACTTAATATACGTCTTGAAATTCTTATACTGCGCTTTGAACCGTTTCTTACATACCCAAATATTTCCCTTCAAGTCAAAATTAATTTGAAGTTAGTGCACATAACTCAAAATTTTGCTACAAACCGACTAATTAAAGTAAGAATTGTAACAATAAAAGATTATTTCCTAAGTCGACCGATGAAGGTAAACTTAGCAATACGAAATCAAATAAATACATGGAATAATTGGATGAATTAATGGGTTTGTTCTTCTGTTTCACTGAAAAGTGACTCTTCTATTTCTTAGGTTATATCTAGTTCCTTCTTCTGGAATGTCTTCTGACGTTATATTCTTAGGACTTCCTGTATCAAAGAATGTAACAATAGGTTCTCTAGACCGACATGTGCGGGAAATAATGGTCTATAATTATATTCATTCCCTACATCAACTTTGCTAACCTGTGTAGCTGGGCTTAGCCTTGACATTCCGGACGTTCTCTCTGTTATAGAGGAAGATTCATTGTACCAGTAAGCAGAAAATTTCCCATTGCGTCGTCTGACCTTGGCTGAACTGATTGATACCCTATGCTTGCTGTTTGATTAGCATATCTATTTGGGACGGAATCTCCATTTCCTCTAGGTGGGGGAGATTGACTTTGGTTTCTACCTCTGCCTCTCGACTGAGATCTACCTCTAGGAGCTGAAACAAATTTATTTCTGCATTCTCGAGCACTATGTCCTGTTTTCTTATGGAAAGGACAGAAGGCTATCCCTCGGCAGTCACTGGCATAATGTCCTTTCTTCTGACAGTTATAACACGTGACTGTCGAAAATCCTCCTTGAGAAGATTTACCTGGCATCTTATTCTGATTTCTAGATGGTGTCCTAGATCTATTTGGACCTCTTTCTTTTTGTCCTAAAGCGACTAAAGGTCTGTATATAGGATTCCCTTCAGGTCTTCTACCTAGGATTTTTGTTTCCTCCTCTTCAATCTCTGCTACATCATCGGATGTCTCCCACTTACGAGTCATCCTTGCAATAACTTCCGTAGGCAGGCTTCCAATCATTATTGCTAGTCTAAATATTTTTTTAACATGACTCATTAGCATTTTTTGCTTGCCTCCTTCTATTACCTCTATCCAAACCTGTGGATTCCATGAAGTTACCCCATTCATTCATATTGTTATACAACTGAGAGCTAAACTCTTGATAACGTCTTTCGTCTAACTTAAATTGACGCACTATCCTTGCCAAGCTAGTAACTGGATCTCTTTCACCAACTGTGGAATAAACCTTCCTAAAATACCGTTTCAGTTCTTCCCAATTCTTAAGATCTCGGTAAGTCTCGGAGTGGACGTAGCGTTCTAAGTCTCCTCCGGCTTCCAAATCAAGATAACTCTTGGCTTCAATAAGCTTTTCTCTATCTGTCCCCGTTATGCTATCTAGGCGTGTCTCCACCTGCTCTATCCAGTTCTCTAAGTTACAAGCTAACTGACCGTTCTTTCTTCCGCAAAATTTAGCTATGTGATTAATCACATGTCCCTTATGTGTTCCCATTACTGCTGCGCTCGAATTCGCGGACTGTGTACCTTCCGGCATGGTTAATTTCCTTGTTTGACTTCTCGTGAGCACAGGCGTTCTTACGTTCTGATGAGTCGGTCTCCCTTTGACCATCGACTCGTTAATGGAAATTTTCTTAAGTACTGAGTATCATTAAAAGTATCAAAGTTATGACAGTAATATCCCAAAAGAAAATGATAATAACAATAAATTGTTTTTACTAAAGTATTCGATCACCATAAAAAATAAAAGAATTTTCCCCAGAAATATTCTCAAAGTCTTACGTTACCGGTAAGCGATTCTTAAACAACAACAAAACCCTCTTAACAGTACTGGTAAAACGATACTGAACTGACCGTAAAGTGTACGCTAACGAGAGACCTCCCGTGAATTACCCTTGTTATCCTAAACAAACAAAATAAAAACAAGTAAACATTCATTCGACGTAACGAATAAAAGTAAAAGCAAATACTAAAACAAAAAAAACAAAACAAAGTACAAGAAATCGCAAAACAACCAAAATCACAAAAAATAACATAAAATGACACAATCAAAATTAGAAATTAAAATTTAAAGTTATTGGTTAGTAAATACAAATGTTCGGGAAAAGGTCTTAGTAGCTGATTAGTTATAATTAGTAAACTAAAGAAATATCGTAGTTTCGTTGCCAAAAAAAGGTTCAGAGTGAAAATCTTTTAATCTTGAAATACCAGAAATTGTCTAACTGAAATGTTAATCGCGTAATTTACTTTCAATAAAGTTTGATGTTATGTAAGTGTGAGGATATTATTTTGGACTTAACTTCTTTCGTCGTCTTCGACTCCCGGGTTTACGTCTGACAGCTTGCGTTCGCCTACCAGCGCGTTGAATGATGCGTTGTTACGTCTGCGGGAAGGGGACTTCTCTCTCTCTCTCTCGATTGCGTTGACTGATGCGTTTTCGGAATTGTTTTCTTTCCTCTTGATATATTCTTTATGCGTTCGACATCTTGTTCTTCTAGTGGAACGACTGTTCTTGTTCTTCAGAGTGGAGTTTTACTTTCGCAAAGTGTGGGTGGCTTTTTTTGGAGCGCTTTTATTGTTACAACTCGGTAACTGTCCTTGTATTTGGGGAAGCACTGGTAACTGTCTTTGGGGAGAACTTTCTTTTTCGAGTGGCGTGAATGGATTGAAATCTCTTATGCCGACACTAAACTTTTGATTCCGTTTCGCAGCCGCTGTCTTTAACTGTCATTCGTGTCTTCGTATCACGTCGCTAATCACCATTTCTTTGCTGTGTCTTTTGTCTCTTCCTATCCTATCGACATCAATTAATCTTGTCACTATATCAATCTTTATCTCATCGTATCCCATCGCTCTGCCACCAATAAATCTGTGACGGTACTTACTTTCTTTGCACAGATCTAAGGTAACGTGTGCCGTGGAGGCTGTACTTTGGGGAATTAGGCTTATATAAATTCTTCTTGTCTTGCTCAATGTTCTTAATCTGGAATTCGTTAAAAGGAAGGGTTCTACTTTTAGATGAGAAATGAAATTGATATATTCATACAAATTACGTTTTATTCTTCGTTAGGGGTTCTTACAAATGTCTTTCCACCTTCTGAGTTACTGGGCTCTTGGACTGATAAAACTTAATTGGCACTTGTTGCAATTACGAATCTATAGGCACGAGGGAAATTTACTGAGTATTGATTGTCACTTTCACTGTCTTTGATTGCTTCGCACACCACACTTTTGCACCTGTTCTTCTTCTGGGGATTCTTCTGTCCTTCTCTGTTTCACGGCCATGCCACTGCAGTTCTCCCCTCAGGCTCCCCGGTTGTTCTCTCTCTTGGCTTCTCTGTTCCCCTTTTTTCTCTCTCCCTTTTCTGCCTGCTCTCTCTCTGTCTCGCCTTTTTGTTCAGTTGAAATCTCCTTAGCCCCGCCTTTGGATTTTTGGATTTTGACTGGGTGTGGCATTTTCTGAAAGACTTCTTGTGCCTTAGTGGCTGCAAACATTATACAAGACCGCCTTCCTGTCAGGTCTTCTACAGTAATTCGTAGGCTTTGAATTTGTATACGCCTCCTTCTTCATGTCCTGGCTTCTTAGGGGCGTATCCCTTTAGTAACCTCATAGGTCATTCGTTGATACCCCTTTTGGGCTGTCTTATGACCAACACTCATGGCTTTTGATTCGTCGATACTAGAGGCCTATATTTGGGAGGGTGGAGCACTTAAGAGTTCGGCACTCCCCTCCTTTGAACAACGGGTCATAGAATTCCTTTTTAACGTATGCCAGATGGCTCTCTCTGACCTGTTCACGAAGGGAACGGCGATTAGTCATAGGCGCTAATGAGAGTAGTTTCCAATTTCTCGAATATGCCTGGGCGATATCCCTCGTCGACTATAATCTCTTGTTGGTCACTAATCGCTGGTACGGACAGAGGCTTTTTGGGGGAGATGAAAACCAGATGTCTAATGGCTAAAAGCCTAATGTTTGGAGTAACAAAATCCCTTCGCTAAGAAAAATCATTATCGTATTCCCTTTCCCTTTCTTCCTTATTATCCGTTTCGTGCCCTTTTCTTAAGTATTATTAAGTTATTGTCTTTTGGAATAACGACACTGTGCCACACTATTACATATATATATATATATATATATATATATATATACACACACATATATATATATATATATATATATATATATATATATATATATATATATATATATATATATATTAGAGTATAAGATTAATTGATGTTTTGGAAGAACTTTCAGAGAGTTCTGACCTTTTTTCCTCAACCAAAATCTCGTTAGCAAATTTTCGAACGGAGGCCAGTGACGAAGTGTCCAGTTGCTTTACATAGATTTGTTTATTCCCCGTCGTGTTTCGTATGTCCTCTGTAGAGTGAAAGAGAGAGAGAGGGAATGAGTAAATTAGCAGATTTCTACATAATTGTGAGAAAGAAAGGTTCACACTTTTTTAGGAAATTGACTTCATTTGCTTTCATATCGATAATTATATAATCTGGGATCTCTAAGCATTTTTGGACAGAGAGAGAATTATCTTTATGATAAACATAAACATAATTTGGCATTTCAGCCAAATTAAATTGAATGCTACAGTGATGAGTTAAAGAGCATTGTTATTATCAATAGTTCGTGATAAAAAAAATTATTGGATTCATTAATCTTATCTGGTAATGTACTCTAGTAGATGGTGCTTTATATACCTATGTCATGATATGCATACACACATAATAGAGTTTTGATATGAGAGAAACGATGATACACATGAATGTTTTCTTTTTCAAAAAATGTAATACAGAGTTAATACAGTGCTAAGATCAATCAAACATGGTTGTGTTTGTGTTTCCAAGGGCCAAGAACACGATAACTTGTCGTGTTGGTGAGCGATTGCAATGCATTTGAAGTTACCCATTGTCAATGATTATCAGAGATTAATGACAAAGTTATCTCAGTGATATGATAACAAGAAAGTCTGCTAACTCTTGACTGTGCCCTATTGCACCAAATGAATGCTTGGACAGATGATAAGGACACCATCATCCACACTTTAGTCAAGAACGCCCCAACTAAACGTTTTGACAAGGAGAAACACTAGTAAGTTGCAGATATGCAAAAACCAAACCAGCAGATGAAGGTAACATCACTGAATTATCCTGTAATGGGGGCATAGGGTCCCACACAAACCCAAACACCATCTTACCTGTCCTGCCAATCTATGTTAAATGTATTTTTATTACCAAGTGCATTACAATGTCAGCATTTAAGCCATATGTACCATAGCTTCAGTCGTGTCTTGTATATCGATTTATATGCATCTTTCCATCCTTCAACAAACACAAGTGATTGTATTGTGACATCTGTTTTGTTGACTTCGTGTCAGGTACTATATTTCCATTTGCAAGAGTTATTGACCTCTCTGTTTGTTGTCTGAATAAATCAGTAAGTTTGTAGATGAAGATACTTACTCAGGTCTTTGCAACATTGGTGACCAGCCCAGCCAGACCCAACGATGCCAGTTTCTCCAGTGACACTATCACTGCACTTACATATGTCTGCCCCAATCATGCCCAACAACCCCGAAACTTAGTTCTTCAGGGCAGAGACAATCATTTGATCAAAGAAAATTACCTCCTCAACATGCCATACAACGTTTTCAAATTACTGAAGGACCAGCTGATGCCATCCTTCCCGCCCTTAGAACCAAGAAATTCCTGAACAAGGTAGGGACAGCCATAGGAGATGAGCAGCCATCACATGTCTACAAGTAGTTGTGGTGGCTCCTAACACTATCCACCACAGATGGCCTACCTGAGTCAACCTCAGACTTTGTGAGAGAGGTCCTCCTCACAAAACTGCCCCACCGAACAGTGGTGACCATGCCCAATACCTCGTCTATGCCCATCGAAGAATTCCTAAAATTGGTCAACGCAGTTCACATGGCCCATAAGACAGTGAACCCCACCCAGCCACTAACAGCAGCAGCAGCAGCATGATGGTCTCAGCAGTCAACTGACAGAATTCAACAGCAACCCAGAGGGACTGGCCACCCCTATCCACAAATGGAACTTCCCCAAGCAATTCAAGGAGGGGAAGACCAGACAGAAGATACACAAACCACCAGAGGGAGTGTGCTGCTGCCATCAGAAAAGGGCCGCCTGTTTTAAAAAATAACATGCATCCGCAACCCAGCCACCTAAACATGAGTGGTGAGCAGACTGGTTGCTTTGTTAAAGAAGCTGTGCTTGCTCAGTGCTGTCTATCTTCCAGATACGAATGCAAGGTCTCATGTGTTTCTTCATCAGGGATGAAAGGTCAAACACAGAATTCCTCATCAACATTGGGGGAAGCAAATCATTTATGCCTGCCAGCCTGCATGAACAGCTCAACCCCTGCCTCACCCACTAACCTCTATATATCTGCTGTCAGTGGAGCACCACTCAAGATGTACGGGAAGTAGGATATGAAGGTGTCATTCAACAGGAAAGACTATAGTTGGACCTTCATCACAGCAGACGTGATGATAACACTTTTAGAAGACTTCCTAAAATCACATAACTTGCTGATGGATGTAGCATTAAAACAAGTGATCCCTAAAACAGCTCCTGTATCATCTCATGAACAGATGCACAAACAACCCACACCACACCACCACCACAACGGCAGAGAGGACAAACAGGCCCCATCGCAGTAACTACCCCATCACCAGAAATATGCCGACTTCTTCAAGAATACAAAGAAGTTTTTCAAAGACACCTGCAGCACGACTTAACCAAACCAGCGAAACATAACTTCCAGCACCAAATAGAAACAGAGGGCCTGCAATCCACTCACGCTTCATATGGTTAGTCCCAGAGAAACTTGCCTAATGTAGAATACAGGAATATGCCAAAAAGCCACCAGTCCATGGGCATCCTCCCTTCACATGTTATCAAAACCCGGCAAAGCATGGTGCCTGTGTGGAGACTACAGTGACTAAACATCAGAACAAAGCCAGGCAGATACCCATTGCTGAACAAAGCAGACATAACCAACTAGATGAGTGGAACAAAGATCTTCACCGAAATAGACCTGCTGAAGGGATACTTCCAACTCCTAGTAGTAAAGGAAGCTATAGAAAAGACCACACATTCAACTACTGCTGCTTGGACCTCTGCAACCACATTATATTTCATCTACCACATAGGTCCCTCACTTTGGCGACGGATGTGAGTAACATGGCGATGGTCACAGTACTTGAACAGGACACAGATGATGGTTGTCATCTGCTGGTGTTCTTCAGCAAGAAGTTAATGTCAATGGAAGAAAAGTACTCAACTTCGACAGGGAGCTCATCGCAATCCACAAAGCCATCCCACACTTCTGGCACATGCTTGAGGAATGACAGTACATTGTATAAACAGACCATCAACACTTGGTGCCTGCCTTCACAAAAACAGCAGACACATGGTCATCATGAAATGGCGTCACCTAACCGCAATAGCTGAACACTCCTGCACCATCAGGTATTTGAAGGGTTCAGCAAACACCGTGCAGGCGCATGTTCGTAAAATTACATCAACATAATCCAGCTCAGGATAGCCTATCCAGAAATAGCAGAGGCACAAAGTGATGACGTGGACCTACATTGACTACAGTGCGATAACCCCACACTTAATTGGAGGACCTGTCAGTCAACAATGGAGAGGTGACCATTACCAGCAAAACAAGTACTGAACACCCTCACACCTACCTACCAGCAGACCTCAGAAGAAAAGATTTCATACTCGCCCACAACCTGTCCAACTGAGCAGGCCAGTCAACCACCTGAATTTTAGCAGAGAGGTACATCTGGTGAGGAATGAAAAAGAACCTAAAAATTGGACAAGAGAATGCATTCTGTGTTGCCATAAAAAATCACCAGGCATGTAGAAAGCAGAATAGAATTTCACAAAATACATAGCCAACTCGCCAAAATCCATGCCGACATAGTGTAACCTCTGTTTCATCTGAGGGGTACATATACCTGTTCACCATCATCGACAGAAATACCAAGTGGCCTGAAATAATACAGCTACAGATGGCAGAGAGTTGTGCGAAAGCCCTAATCCGATGGGTCAGCAGACATGGAGTCCCACAGATCATCATGAGTGACAGGGGGGCCAACTTCACATCATCATCAAAAAGCTACACCGGTCATGTCATTGGAAGCATCACTCACTGACAGAAGTCCAGGCAAGAGTTGGAGAAAGAAGTTACCTAGGGTCTTACTGGGCTAAAAATGTCACAAAATGTGACATTCAACACACCTCCATCAGATGATTGAGTAACGATTATATTTTCTACCTTTCATATTTATTTATTTATTCATTGCCTTTACTTGTCTCTCTCTGCAGGCTGATTTCCTTTGGAGCCTTTTGGGTTGATAATCTGTTCACTGTCCAAAAGGGCTTTCAGCTGAAGATTTAAAGAAAGAAGGAGAGACTTCAGATATTTATGTCTTCTAGCCTTTTCCATATATATTCCAGAAGTATTGGAAAATATTTAAGAGAAAATGACTTTCCTCTCTGTTTTTGGTGATTTTGAAAAATGAACTGCATGAGCGAGATCTCATGAACTGAAATGAGTATATAAATAACTTCTAAAGACAACTGGAATTATTAAGCATACTGTCATTTTGTTGCCAGTCAATGATAGGTGAATAATGTACTAGGTTATTTTTAAACTGTTAATTAGTTAAGAATGGTAACTGCTAATTTTTTTCCTCTCCGGTGTTTGGCTTGTTGTATGTTTTTACTAATCCTCTTTTCAAATTCCATATTTGGAGATTTCACTGGGTGTTGTCTTCTCCCCTTCTTGCTGACCAGAGGGGACATGGAAATCTTCGGTGGTTATATGAGCCAGTTGTTTCCTGGACCTTCTCTTGGGCGCTGTTTGGATTGACCGTTGGTACTGATTTTTGGCCTCTGCAGATGTACATGGACTGGAGATTATTCACACCCTACATACCTTTGGATCTCCCAGTCTGCAGCTTCAGGATTCATCTTTCTATGCCAAGGGGACCTCTCTGCCCCAAGGTAAAATATTTATACTTATTGAGCTCACGGCAAATGTTCCTCTACCCGTCGGCTTCAGTGAACCCCTTGATACTTGCCAGCCACATTTTACTATTTTTGGATTTAGTGCTGTGATTGGATTAGCATCTGATAATAACCCTGATTTGTCCTCCAGACGTGGAGTTGTACTTTCCCTTGCAAGAGGAGAATTAATTTCAAAACATACGGAGAAGTTACTAGGAATATTAGTGTGTATTGGTTAGGATATTCTTTCTTTTTGCCTTTCTTCTCCTTTCTGGACCCCTTCAATTTTGTGTTTGAATGTATTGGTTTCTTTTATTAGTTGCGTATTTAGGATTTGTTTAGTGATTATTTAAGCGTGAGTAATATTCATATATTTTTGTATTACAGAGGTTCAGGTGTAAGTTCTGTCTAACGAGTTAATTATTAAATTTAAGTGTTTTTTTCTGAAGTGTTTACTTTCACACCTGAATTGATTTTGCACACTGTGGTTTAAGGTTTTGGTACGATTTCACACCTTGTGAATTTCGTATCCTTTTAAGTAAATGCAGGTGTAACCTATAATTTCATAAGTGTATTGTGTGGTGGTTAACACGCCATCACAATACTTTAACAGTTACACCTGAAACTGTTGAAGAAAATACAGCCATTAGTCAGTGACTGCACAACCCTCACAAAAGACGCAATGCATACTTACCCTCAAACAATTCATTTGTATTTTGGTAATCTATTTAGATTTTTATCTATTTATTTATTAGCCTATCAATTTATCTTCTTCTTTCTCTAATAACTGATCTCTTCTTTCTGTTATTCCTATTTCCTTCTGTTACTTCCTTTAAAAGTACAGCGTACACTTTGAAATCTTGAATTTCAGATTTATAAATAGAGTTTAGCTTCTGGGCAACAACAACAATAATAATAATAACAACTTCTTTCGAAAATCATGGCTGATTCAGCTGCATTAATTTTATACAGGACTTTTTCAAGTCTCCTTGTTGTTGATTTTTCAGTATTGCTTGGACTGGCAAGCAATGTGCCAATAAAGGACGTGTCAGAAGTGGTGGATTCAAGGGACAATTATTATTCTGCATGAAAAATACTCTCTCTCTCTCTCTCTCTCTCTCATTTTTTCTGGCTATTTCTTGCTCTTCCTTCTTATTTTCTCACAACGTTTCGACTCAGGCTCTGCTGTTCATCTTCAAGCGAAGGTTGGAGTTGGATTGATGCTGTTAGGAGTTCTGCAGTGTTTTATACCAGAGGTGCCAGCGGAGTGCAACGGGATGTTGAGTTTTGATTGGCTTAATGCTCAGGACTGTCTGTTATTGTCTGCTTACTCGCTACCTCAAAACCGTTGCTGGAATTGATGGTTCCTCTGGTGTAGCCTTGAGACAATCATCAAAGCTGCACCAGAGGAACCATCAATTCCAGCAACTATTTTGAGGCAGTGGGTAAGCAACCAATAACGGACAGTCCTGAGCACGCAGCCAATAAAAAAAGTCAACATCCTCTAGCACCCCGCTGACACCACTGGTATAAAATACTGCAAAACTTCTAACAGCATTAGTCCAACTCCAACCTTCGCTTGGAAGATAACTTGCAGAGCCTGAGTCGAAACGTTGTGAAACAAGAGGAAAGAGCAAGAAATAGCCAGAACGAATGTGTGTGTGTGTGAGAGAGAGAGAGAGAGAGAGAGAGAGATAAGGTTGATGTATTTATCATGCAGAATAATAATTGTCCCTTGAATCCACAGCTTTTGACATGTCCTCCAGCGCCACATTGCTTTCCAGTCCTAGCAATACTGAATAATCAACAATCAGGAGACTTGTGAAAGCCCTATATAGAATTAATGTAGCTGAATCAGCCATTATTTTCAACAGAAGTAGCTTATAGGTCTACTTCCCAAAAAGTAATAATAAAAATAATAAGTGAATTTTTCTCACCTGCAACTTTCGTGGCCTTTGGAATATTTCTGCAGGCCAATATCAATCTTGCCCCTTTTCTTGCCAAATCTCTCGCTGTCTCTTTTCCAATGCCTGCGAAATAAAAACGACTCGATATATCAGTTCCTTGGAAGAATATATATATATATATATATATATATATATATATATATATATATATATATATATATATATATATATATATATATATATATATATATATATATATAATATATATATATATATATATATATATATATATATATCCTATGGCTGGCCCGAAGGATTAGATATTTTTACGTGGCTAGGAACCAATTGGTCACCTAGCAACGGGACCTACAGCTTATTGTGGGATCCGAACCACACTATATCGAGAAATGAATTTCTATCACCAGAAATAAATTCTTCTGATCCGGCGTTGGCCGAGCAGGGAATCGAACCTCGGACCACCGGATTGGCAGCCGAGCCCGAAAACCACTCGTCCAGCGAGGAACTGAAAACGATAGTAATTAAATATAGGGCGTGCAATGAACTTTGTCACGAACCAATCAGAATGTGTAATAGATAAGTCAGAAGTGTTGTGAAAAAGCTTCAAGATATCAGCGAATACTTTGGCTGGTTGAACTGTATATGCCTACATAGTAAAACATTGTCAGGCCTCAGAGGCAAGACCTTGTCTAACAAATGGAAAGAGAAAACATTATCTGGTAACGTAACTTACCTTGAGGTTTCATCACGAACTGGCATCTCTGTAGCTAAATCAAGTCATTAGATCTAAGCTAAAACCAAAGTCTGGGATACAAAAATAGTCTTTATTTCCCCCAGAAAAACTAGTATGAAAAAAAAAAAGAAATGAATTGGAAATCCCATCTCTCCTAAATTATTCACAGCTTGCCTAGAAGAAGTTTTTAGGAATTTAGATTTGGAAAATGTTGGAATTAACATAAATGGAGAATACCTTAACAACTTCAGATTTGCGGATACCATAGTTCTACTCAGTGTATCAGGAGAGGAATTACAAAAGAATAGAAGATTTGAATAGAGAAAGCAGAAATGAAGGACTGAAAATGAATATGAGTAAAACCAAGATAGTGTGCAATGAAAATGCAGAGTGACCACAATTAAGAGTTATGGACAAACCTCTAGAGATTGTTAATGAATATACATATTTACGACAGACAGTAAGTGTCTCTCCAGGCCATGAGAACAAAATTAAAAAAAGGATAAGCATGGGATGGAGAGCTTTTGGTAAAATGCCACTCGCTCTCTTCATCTCTCTCTCTCTCCTCTCTCCTATATCTATTATATTATAATGTATATATATTATAATATATATATATATATATATATATATATATATCATCTATATATATTATATATATATATTATATAGATCTAGGAACATCTGATTAAATACTATTCTTTTTAGAGAGTATTCAATCAGATGGTTCTACATATATAGTATGTGGAAAAAGAAGGATCAGACACAATCTAAAAGTGTTAGGGGGAAGGAGGAGAGGAAGACATTGAAAGAGATCATGACTAGAGTGAAAGTAGTATTAGAAAGAATGGAATTAAGATTACAGAATGATAAAGTAAGGCCTGATATTCACGATCAGATTTACCTGTCAGTTCATTGAATCTGGCATTAAAACTTACGTGTATATGACATTTTATGGGCGGAGTCAGTCCACTCACCAGAACAGATGATCGCATTGTGGCCGGGTAAGCAACAATCTTATGACAGTTCGAAGATTGCTGCTGGATTTCGCTTGGTAATGATCTCAGCTGTTAAGAGCAGAATAGGAATAAACTATATGTAGGCTTAATTAATTTCATTGTTAAACCCTGCAGCGCTATTTGCAGGCCTTTATCAGTCAAAATCATATAATAAAAAAACAAGAAAAAATATTTACCAGTGATGAAGCCAATTTAGTATAGGCCTAGGCCAGTGGCCTGCCTTTTTATAAAAGGCGTTACTAGTACAGTGGGTCACAGTCCATTTCATAAATAAATAAACCAACAATCCCCTCGGTCCTAATTTGAACTCATTCATTCATTATGTATGATAATAGATATCTTCCTTTACTATACAATATTTAGACTAAACTCAGCGAATTGTCACAGCAGCTAGCCTATATAGTTCTACCATCGGAGCCATATAGCGTAACCACGGCAAAAGCAAGGTAAGAACTGAAAACAATGATCTCAGGTTAACAGTCCGACTGACAGCTCGAATCTTTTCCCGTGGACAATCATCCGTCGAACTGTTGCGAGTGAACTGACATGAAAACCTGATCGTGAATACCCGGCCTAAGTGTTAGATAGAAGTAAATGGTACCCCGTGTGTAAATGTGTCAACACGCTGCTGTTGACTATCATGTGATCCTTACGGAAAGTTTT
This sequence comes from Macrobrachium nipponense, assembly GCF_015104395.2. NCBI lineage: Eukaryota > Metazoa > Arthropoda > Malacostraca > Decapoda > Palaemonidae > Macrobrachium > Macrobrachium nipponense. The sequence goes on from NC_087207.1 coordinate 83,483,241, forward strand.
ATAGGGACGAAGTCATTACCTGCTGAAGCTCCTGTTATGATGACCGTCTTCCCCTCCATCCGGACGTGGTCCAAGTTAGCTACTGCAGCTTTTCGGCGATAATTGCTTGCGTGTATGTAAACTACGCCCAATAGGAAGGCCGGGGTCAAGATTGCTGCCCAGGTGGCGTATCCCATCGACGACATATCCATGACTGTTCTCGTTGTTTTGGCTATGCTGAAATGGCAGATGGAGTAATTCAAATTAAAAGTAAACATTTTTTACTTATCATTTATTTTATGAGTTTACCTCTTGACGCCTGATTTAAACAGAAATAACAAAATTATAAAATGATAAAAAAATAGCAAAACTGAATACCTTATCATTTAAAGAAAGAAAAGAATACAAAAGGTTTTATAGACCAGATTTATTTAATTAAGGATTCTCCTTCTTCTTCCAGTTATTATTTTTAGAAAGATAGCAACGATTTCTACTGCATAATCAGATATAGAGTGAGTAAACAAAATTAATCGTCAACGACTGAACCTAATCTAATCTAATCTAGTCAGACTGAACAGGATGTGATGAAGATGGGCTTTCTGTGAGGAAAAAAAACATTGTGGTTTCTGAATCTGAAAGCATAATTATGAATGCAAGTGCTAGTAGATAAATGAATACACACACACACACACACACACACACACACACATATATATATATATATATATATATATCTATATATATATATATATATATATATATATATATATATATATATATATATATATATATATATATATATATATATATATATATATTATATATATATATATATATATCATTCGAGCTACAAATGTCCTTTAATATCTAATTCGCTCTACCTCGGAATTGATATATTTTCATATATGGACCGAAGGTGAATTTTTAGTTGATAATAATTTCGTCCCCTCATGCGAGCGAACCACCGTCCAACGGACGAATTCAAGACCGACATTGACGTTACCGATTCGGCTAACAGTGTTGTTTATCCAGATGAAATATATTTATGGAAATATTTACAAAGATTAAAGCTTTCATCCATTATTGTGTGGACGTGATCAAGTCCACAGGAGGATGTACGAAAACTTTAATCTTTGTAAATATTTCCATAAATATATTTCATCTGGATAAGCAATGATATTACTGTGGACCCTTCTATTGATTTCTTAGAAGCACGATACAGTGTTTTTATATTGCATATATATATATATATATATATATATATATATATATATATATATATATATATATATATATATATATATATATATATATATATGTATGTATGTATGTGTTACATATATGTATAATATGCGTGCGTGTGTGTGTGTGTGTGTGTGTGTATTCACTTATTTATTTACTTGCACTTGCATTAATGATTATGCTTTCAGATTCTGAAAACTACAATATTTTTCCATCATCACTTCTAATGCTAGTAGTAGTGTATGTCCTATAATAATATCTGTCTTATTACTACTTTTATATCATACTCCACAGAATAGTCATCATACTTTCCTGTGAGTTTCTCTAACAATTGTTTTTCTTATCCTACTGATCTATCACCAAATATCTCAATGACCTTGATGACATCTGAAGAGCAAGTTCAGTTGTAGAAAGCCCATCTTCATCATATCCTGTTCAGTCAGATTCTTTTATCTGTTTTCGATACGCTTGTCACTACAAAGCCTTTAGATCTAACTTTTCAAAGAAATATGAATAAATCACGATACCCTTTCCCGCTATCGGGCATCGTGATTTATTTATATTTCTTTTAAAAGTTGGATCTCAAGGCTTTGTAGCGACAAGCGTATCCAAAAAAGATAAAAAAATTTGAGAATTTAAGAGGCATTTGTGCTATTACACACACACACACACACACACACACACACACACACACACACACACACACACACATATATATATATATATATATATATATATATATATATATATATATATATTAGAAATATTTAAATGTTAGATCTGAAAGCTATCAAGTGACAAGCGTATCCAAAAAAGAGCAAAGAATCTGATAATTTGAGAGGGCATTGTGGCTATCACAATTAAATATGTATCTGGTAAAATGACCAGTATTATTATTCATATATATATACATATATATATATATATATTATATCTTATATATATATAGTATATATATAATATTATATATATACAGAGTATTTTATTACTGTGCTCTATTTTTAGTCTGATTCCTAATGTATGAATTTTTCATTTTCTCAATTGGAAATAAATAAAGTAATATCTGAAAATGCTAAGTTTCTGCCGGCCACAGTGTTCATATTAAAGATTCAGCTGTCTAGAAGCGACGATCCCATTCAGTAATATATATATATATATATATATATATATATATATATATATATATATATATATATATATATATATATATCTCTATATATACATACATATATATATATATATATATATATATATATATATATATATATATATATTTATATATGTATGTATATATATATAGTAAATACATATATATGCATTAAGCTACAAATTTCCTTTATAATACAATTCGCTCTACCTCGGAATTAATATATTTCATATATGTTAACCAATGGGGAATATTTTAGTTGATAATGATTTCATCCTCTCGCGGATTTGAACCAGCGTACAGAGAAGAAATCAGGACTTCAGTGAGTTACTGACTCGGCCAACAAGTGAGGTATAGTTGATACCGATTCTTGCCTTATAAATCACTGTCTAATTCAGGTATTTGTAAGAATCGATATCCACCCACCTCTGCCATGTTAACAAAGTCGTACGTTTGCTGCACGTAGCTAGCTTATATTATAAATTTCCATCTCATCACCATAATTCATTATACATGCATTAAGCTACAAATGTCCTTTAATATCCAATTCTCTCTACCTGGGAATTAATATCTTTTCATAACCATAGGGGATTTTTTTCTATTTTATAATTGATAATAACTTCGTCCTCTCGTGGATTCGAACCAGAGCACAGAGGAGAAATCAGGATTTCAGTGAGTTACCATCTCGGCCAACGATTGAGGTAATAAGTTGGTACTGATCCCGACCCTACAAATCACTGCCGAACTTAGGTATTTGTAATTAGAATCGATATCCACCCACCCCTGCCATGTTATTATCAACTAAAAAATTGTCAGTCGGTTAACAAATATGAAAATGTATTAATTCCGAAGTAGAGCGAATTAGATATCAAAGGACATTTGTAGCTTAATGCATGTATATGAATCACTGTGATGTGATTAAGATTATATATATATATATATATATATATATAATATATATATATATATATATATATATATATATATAGGTATATATATATATATATGTATATATATATATATATATATTATATATATATATTTATATATATGTATATATATATATATATATATATATATATATATATATATATATATATATATATATATATATATATATATATATATATATATATATATATATATATATATATATATATATATATATATATATATATATATATATATATATATATATATATATATATATATATATATATATATATATATATATATATATATATATATACATACATATATATATATATATATATATATATATATATATATATATATATATATATATATATATATATATATATATATATATATATATATATATATAGTATATATCAACACTGAGTTATTACCATTAACAGTGGCTGAATCCAGGGCAAGATCAACACAACGGTATAGAATTGAATTGAACTGAATATAGAGTTTAGGTCAAAGGCCAAGTGATGGGACCTATGATGTTATTCGGCGCTGAAAATGAAATTGACAGTAAAAAAAGTTTGAAAGGTGTAAAGGAAAAATCTTATTAGGGAAAGGTGGAAATTAAGATGGATCAAAGAGAATATATAGAGGAACAACAAAAGAAACGAAAGGGGTTGCAGTTAGGGGACGAAGGAACGCTGCAGTGAACCTTAAGTAATGCCTACAGTGTACCGCATAAGATTCACTGATTACACTGACCCCCTACGGAGAATATATGGTTATATTCCGGCTCTTAATTGCTAAATGGTGGATGAATTTCCTTTGTAGTATAATTTCAACAATCTAACCGTTTCATGTATACCATCAATAGACCATAATCCACAAGTGTGATTTTACGGCAAAATAATGCAACATTCATAATGTTGAATTATGGGTGAATTATCTTCTGCAACCTCCATCAAAGCATTAGACGCGTGATACGCCTTTAAAGGAAGGATCTCTCTCTCTCTCTCTTATCACTTTGATAAACGACTCACACCCACTGTCCCCACGCTCCTACTCTCCCCAACACACAATCAGTCTACCACGTGCAAGTTATTATCTATTCTATTTATTTATATATATATATATATATATATATATATATATATATATATATATATTGTTTTATTGTTTTGCTACCAGTAAGTGGTCTGCTGATCAGGCATTTTCAAGGTCTCTCTCTCTCTCTCTCTCTCTCTCTCTCTCTCTCTCTCTCTCTCTCTCTCTCTCATCCAGTACGAAATTTACTCAGATTTTTACTCCTCTATAAACTCTATTTCTTCAGACACTCCCTGTTTTATGTAGATTTGCTTCCTTAGGCCTAAATCATTCAATCAGAAATAAAAAAATAAGTTAGGTCTCCATACTGAAATAAAAGAAAATGACTTGGGTCTCCATCTTGCAATAAAAAATAACTAAGGTCTACATCCTGCAATCAATAATGACACAGGTCTACATCTTGCACTAAAAATAACGGAGATCTACATCTTGCAATATAAAAAAAACTTAGGTGTACATCCTGCAATAACATAACTTTGGTCTACATTTTGCAATCAATAATATCTTATATCTACATCCTGCAAAAAAAAAAACCAGGTCTAAATCCTGCTATGAAAATATCTTAGGTCTAAAGCCTGCAATAAAACATAACTTAGGTATGCATACTGCTATAAAAAAATAATTTAGGTCTGCATCCTGAAATAAAAAATAACTTAGGTCTACAGCCTCCAATAAAAAAAAACTTATGTCTTTATTCTGCAATAAAAAATAACTTAGATATACATCTTGCAATCAGAAATAACATTGTTCTACATTTTCCAATAAAATTATCTTAAATCTACACTGTGTAATAAAAAACAACTTAGGTCTACATTCTGCAATAGGCCAATTACTTAGTTTGTGCACTAGAAATTAACTTGGGTCTATAGCTTGCAATAAAGCATAACTTAGGTCTACTTCCTACTATTAGAAATAATTAGGTCTGTATCGTGAAATCAATAATAACTCAAGTCAACACCGTGCAAACATATTTTTCATCGGTAGTCTCTTCTTCCACTGAAAAGTTCATCATAATATGCGCGTCAATGACACCATGTTTATCGTATCAACCCACAAATACTGCTCTTCTTCTACAAATTATTTAAGAGAGAGAGAGAGAGAGAGAGAGAGAGAGAGAGAGAGATAGCTGCTGCTTACATACACGTCGATTAATAAATCGAAGCTTTTTACCTTTGAAATGCGTTAGATTTTTTGCAGGCACACGATAATCCTATGCCCTGACTTAAGGAATCATAATAAGAGCATAAATGCCGCAGAAGTAATAACCAAATATACTAAAATTTCAGGTTACCACACTCGGAGAGATAAAGGCAATATCTCTCGCTCTCGTCATCTGTTGACAAAATTCTGAAGACTGCACCAAACCAATTATTGACAAAACAATACACTATAAAATGGAGTTTATGATGAGAAATTTACCGAAACATTACGCCCCTATCACTGAGCCTACAACCTATCTCATACTGTTGAGTAGAACAATTTTATTACTCAAGTCTTTTAACTGTACGACCTTTCGGGGGCCCGTATCGGCTCAAAAACAACACAGAAAGGTTTGGGAAGAAGTATCCCAGCAAACCAGCGCCACCAAATCAACGACAACGAATTTGTGTTGACACTCACTGACGGAGTCGGAGTCCAATACTGACGCTGACTGACTGTTGACACAGACCGGCAGTAAACAGTAGAGCCTTGTGGGCTGGGACGTGCTGTTGCCAGCAGCTAGGCAGATGCCTCAGAATTTTTTTTTTTTTTTTCTTTTCTTAAACATTCGGGCACTGTTAGTTCACTCCTAACGAAAGAGACGAATCTGCTCGCCCGTTGTAGTCATATTATTTCATCGCCGATTTCGTTGGCAACGTATATTCTGGACTAAGATATGCAAGTTTGACAATGGAGACTAAGAAAAAGGATTGGTGTTGTGTGAATACAGATGGCCTGAGATACAGTTGGTAAAGTGAATGCAGGGAACCTACAAGCCATTTCAGTGACCATGAGTCATCATTTTTCGCAAATATCTTTCATATTAATTATTTGATCGAAACAGTACTCTGACACAGTGTACGAGACACCTCCCACTAATTTTTGGTAATAAAGTATATAGTGATGTTAGTTTAGGTATTTACTCTTGACTTACATGGTGTTGACAAGCATTACCAACCTATATATTCGAATGTCTTTTATCCCCATCCTGTTCCCTGCATTTGAACATCCTGTATTCCTTCCCCGTCCCTCCCTCCCTCCCTCCCTCCCTCCCTCCCTCCCCCTTTGCCTCCTCATCCCTCCCTCCCTCCCCCTTTGCCTCCTCATCCCTCCCTCTCCACCCACTTTCCTCGGCTGGCCCTTTGTATGTTTTCCCTGCCCGCTCTTTTATTATTAAACTGAGCAATATTGTATGTTATAAATATGTTGGTTTTTGTGGATTCTGTGTTCAGTTAATTATTGTTATGGTATATTTTAAGTCATATAAATGGGAGTAGGCTAAAGAGTATATGACCATCACTCTATTCACCCAGTTTAATGTAGTACCTATTATCACGATCTCTTAAATCGTTTACCCCTTGTATCGACATGTTGACTACGAGCAGGTAAGCTAAGGTAACCAAAGTTGAATCACTCAGTTAAACCTATACACTACTATATAGAGGGTAAAGTTATTATGAAATCGGTCTCTCTCTCTCTCTTTCAAACATTCTACAAGCAAAACTTAAAATATGAGTGTGTTATGAAGATTCACTTACCTATTGAGATAAATCCTTGATTTATTGCCAGCTTTCTCCATTTTCTATATGGTCATGAGTCATATTGTAATACATAGCCACGATGACACGGCGGCCATGACAGCGATAAAAAATGTCTTTATCAATTATGCAGTGAGTACTTCTACTGCAAGTGCTGCAGCCAACAGGAAACCCCTTATTACGGTATTACCTGAATACCATGAATACTATTAACAGAAAACGGAAAAAATAACCATTATTATGGTCGTTACGTCAAACCTCACTATCCTTTTCATTGTCAACTCTTTAATTATTTGCTAGTATTGAAAAATATGGAAAATAGTATTTTATTGCACACTGTAAATTTCAGAGAAGTATTGGGAAGAGAGATGAGAAAAACAGTAATAAAGAAAGAGTGAGAGAGAGGGAGGGAGAGAGAGGGAAAGGGTGGGGATAGTGGACATTTGATTGTGTAGATTAGTCGTGCTGACTCATGAGACTTAGCCTTTAACCCAATAATGCCTGCAATCACTTACTGAACTATCTATGGATTATTTTTTCAGAAATACTTAACTTTGGTCTAAATAAGAAAGTTCTGTGAAATATCATGTGTAAATATAAATTTGTGAGGCAGTGGAGTTATCATGTTATTTGAGCAAATTTTTATGAATTCATGTACAATAGTAAAAAAAAAGCAGTAAATTTTATCTTAAAGCCTAAGAGGTATTACTTTATGGTCAAACATTCAGAAAATAGAGTAACATTCATTAATATTAGCTGTCATTTTCTATCGGGGCTCAGAAGTTGCAATAACTTTCCCACTTCTTCAGCTTTCATTCGAGACTATATACGAACAAGAACATTTAAACCAGTGGCTACAAATTAAGTTCACTCATAGGCTTGAGATTTTATACATACATATATATATATATGAACATAGAGACAATTTGAGATTAACAGCAATAAACAATTAATCGGAAATAAAACAAACGGTAGCCTTCACACCCATTAACAACACCCTCAGTCGTCATAAGGATGAATCCTACTTTGATGGTTATGGTTTAACAACCCTTCATCCTTGAAGTAGAACACCAAGTACTTTAAACAACTCCATACTGAAGGACATCAATATAGATCTGCAGGACCATCTCCTCCTCAACATGCAGTGGCTAACAGATAACCACCACCTGTTGCTGTCAAGATGTTATTCTGATGCTGGGTTAACCTTAACTAGCTCTGAAAAAGAGCAGGCTGTAAAACGTCGCCTCACACCAGTAAAACCAAAGTACAGGAAGGCAGGTATAGCAAACAAGCCACACAAGACTTACAAAATTAAATAGAAATATTGCAATATTTTACAATAATACACACACACATGCATATATATATATATATATATATATATATATATATATATATATATATATATATATATATATATATATATATATATATATCAATAGAGGGATCCACAGTAATATCCTTGTTTATCTAGATGTAATATATTTATGGAAATATATACAAAAGCTTAAAGCTTTCGTCCATCCTCCTGTGGACTTGATCCACAGAAGGATGGACGAAAGCTTTAAGCTTTTGTATATATTTCCATATAAATATATTATATCTAGATAAAAAAGGATATTACTGTGGATCCCTCTATTGATTTCTTAGAAGCACGATACAGTGTTTTTCTATTGCATATCATTATATATAATATATTATATAAATATAGATATGTATATATATATTTAATAAGATAAATCTAATACATATATATATATATTATATAATATATATAATAATATATATATATGTTATATATACATATATAGATATGTATATATTAATATATATAATATATTATATATAATAATATTACTTCATTCATACATTTATTTAATTACTCAAAGGAAATTAAGGCAGCAAGATCGTCTCACTACTGTTGACTGGTTTGGAGGACAGGGATACTTGGTCCGGATGGAAATACAACAGTGGAGATAAGATGAATCCCCGAGTCATGCATTGCTTTACGACATAAACATACTGGCTAAAAATGTGGTAGGGATCGGGGACTGCTAGAAAAACTTAACTCAATCACATTTGCTGGAGTTACGCTACAGAGTAATCATAGGGGTATAGGATAATGGCTTACACAAGGAGATTTTATGTTATGTCCCTGCAACAATAGCAACACTATTCACAATGACAACACTTACTAATTCAGATAGCAATATAGTAGGAAACTCTACAGCATCACAGAACCCAGGGGGAGCATGTAAATGGTACAATGACTTGGAAGTGATGCTTGGTGGGCACTAAGGACCCTAAGTTGTTTCTAGCAATGAAATTTAAAAACACAGTAGTAGACATGAATGTGATTGACTGCCTTGAGCTATTTACTTCATCCAATACCTTTTAGCCTGGATTCGTCTATCTTCAAAGGTGGGGTTGATAGAAGGAACACACCGAGGAGATGTGAGGTTGTATCAAGGAGGTAGGAGGAAGGGGTGGGTGATCAGCATTGCCTAGGTGAGACCAGCGGTGTCCAAGATGGCAAGTCGTTGTCTAAGATCGTTCCTTCACCTGTGACCCCTTTTTATAATCTCAGTCCTCGTTCCAATTCAGATCTATCCGATATATGGCAGATGTTTTATTGTAATCCCTTGACCTCGTGGCTTTGCAAATTCCTCATGGCTCATGTGCGGTTGGGACAGCTGGCTTAATTATCGAGTATTCAGGGTACCTGCGGAAGGAAATGGCCGACTGTAGTCTTTGCAGAAGGAACAGCTGTGAGTCTGTGAGATCTTTCACTAGCTTTCACGAAGGTAGTGGAAGAATCATGGAATGGCTACTGATTTTCGATTAATATGAACATTTTATGTTATTTGAACTTAGGATACTGATAAATTAGAACAATATATATATATATACATATATATATATATATATATATATATATATATATATATATCTTATATATATATATATATATATATATATATATATATAATATATATATATATATTAATATTGACTGAAAGTGGTAGTGCATTCATATATACATGTGTACATGAGCCATAGACCCCTTAAATAGAAGGACTGGTATCCTCTATGCTCGGTATCTGGAACTTGGGTCCCACCCACAATTTGTGTCAAATACATGATAGAACCTTCATTCTGGTGTCTTAAGGGGTTTTGAAGGGCGAAGAGTTCATTTGTCATACTTTTAACCTCCTACGATGTCATCTGAAGGTCATTTAAAGGTCAAATCTAGGTCATTTAAAGGTCAAATCTCATAAAAAACACAAAAATCATACAGAATATTGTGTATTCTCTCAATTAAAGCAATGGAAAACACACCTCAAGTTACCCCTGTCACTGAATTGAAATCCATATATAAACAGTTAAGCCTGGAGAAACAACAGGAACATGTCTAAGGCAAACAATATAGTTATTCTAGAAACAAAATCATTGAAAAAACATTCCATAAATATAATAACATTAGGTACATGTTTAGTTTTTAGCAGATAGTTTTTCTTTTCTTCTCAAGCAGCCAAGGTGTCTTTCTTTATCACTGTAGTCTAGCACAAATGCTTTCAAAAAAATGTTTGACAGAGTAAGGCATGCTCCTTGAATTGCAACCATTGGACTATCGATACAAGATAAAGTTTGGCTGAGATGAGCTCGGCAGCAATGCAAGTTGCACTCATCAAAAAGTTTATAGGCTGAGTGTACAAAATGCACTGTTGAGAGTAGAGGTACAGTTAGTCCACCGCCTCTGCTTAAGTTTGTGAGAAACTCTGAATTAATATGATGGTCGTCGTTATCTTCAGTTTCGACACTCAAAATATTACCTCGAAATTTGTGTTCCAGATATCCAGCTAGAAAAATAATTTTATGTTTGATACTGTCATTAGATTGAACTAGGTCTTCAGTGTCAGCAATAGTGATGTCAAAGTGATAATCATACAATGCAAATGTTTAAGGAGTTACAAGGCACATCATTAGACTGGTGCGGCGTAGACTCGTATTTCAAAAGTGCATGGAGGTTCTTGGTTGCTGCAGCTGCCTTGATATCTACAATGTCAATGTAGAAATTACCCCCATTGCGTTGTCTGGCTTGGCCAAAGAACTTTTCAAGGGCCTCATCAGCAAACACACCAGGTAGCACATAGGTGAACTTGTACTGAGTCAATAGCCACTCTGCAGCCTCAATGTTGGCTCTTGTAGACAGCACCAATGCCTCTGCAGTTTGCTTTGTGAGCTTTTGCGTCCGACCTCGACCACCTGACCATGCACAAGAGGATATAACATCACAAGTTTCATTAAGTTTCTTGAAAGTAGTGCAATTATTGGTCCATGGTTGACGACAATCATCACGCATGTTAATACCGGAATACCGATCTTTCACATTCATCATGTGGAACCAATCAGTGATCAGCTTAACAAAAATGATGGTGCCCTCGCTAATGCCAAGTTTATCCTTTAGAGTTGAAAGGGCAGCAACAGTTTTGTCATTGAAGATTTGACAAACAAAAGGCATGCTTTGTCTCTGCAAAGGCTTTGGGTACACAGCTGTGTATGTGATCTTGGTTAGACGGATGCTGTTTCTCCTGTCTTCATCGTACAGTGCTTCTATGTCCTTCCATCGTGCAACATATGTTTTTCCATCTTTTATGAAAGAAAGTTCCTTATCCTGATCGGTTATCCAGTTATTTCTTACATTTTTGAAAGAATGAACATAGTCAAAAACAAGGAAAGCATGAGAATTTATAGCATTTATGAAAGCTTTACCAGGACCACCTAATTTACCATAAACTGCAACGTTTGTGTTGCAATTATCACCTACACAAGAAATTATAGTACCACCAGCATCGCTAACCGCTACTAGAGCTTCTACCAGAATTTTCTTGAGTTGATCTGAATTAAGTTTTGCAACAGGGTAAATGCGTAGTATATATTTAGGGCCACCAAAATGGCAGACAACTTCAATTACTAAAGCATGTGTTGCGAGAACTTCGGTATCACAAGAACCATTTTGAGCGTAACCAACAACACGACCACCTGAGTACCTAAGTGTTTCTGTGAGCTTCACTTCATCAAAAAGAATGTTGACAAGACGCTGCTGAGGTTTAAGTTTTTGAAAAAGTTGCTCCAAGTTTTTATCATGTAGACTACAGGAGAGAAGTTTTTTCAACAGTTCCTCTTTAGGTAAAACAACTGAACCAGACTTTCGTAGCATTTTATATGCAGCTGGTGAAATGTTATGGAGTTCGGCACCAAGAACATAAAGATTTCTGTCAAAGCGACGGCCTTCTGGATGAGTGAGTAATAACTGTAACTGAGAATGAAGAAACTGAAAATGAGGCGAATCAGAACAACTCATATGGCTCAATTCCTGTACTGCACTTTTCAGATAGTCTGCATCTTTGAACTCATACTCTGTTATGCATGACATAATTTTATCAAACTGGGACCATTTACTGAGAAGGCTATTCTTTTGCAGACAACCAGCTTTAGAAAAATATGTCTTAGGTACCTTTCCTTTTTTCCCTTTTTCTCAACGCATTTAAGATACAAAAACCCAAATGACGATTTCACATGTTGCAAATGGAGAAATTGGATAACGGAACGGCCCTTTGCATCAGTTTTAGAAATGTAAATATCATCACTATCACAAACAATACGATAATCCTTTGAGATATGCTCCTGGATGTCATTACAAAATGAATAAAAGTCGCCGATCTTATCCACAACTTCATTTCGGAGTCTTTCGTTTTCAGCTCGGGTCTCTGCTGAAGCAGTTGTAATTCTGGGTGCTGAGGGGACCTGCTTTAAGCATGACTTTGAAACTCCAGGGAAAATGGATGGTGGATGACTTGGTCTTTTCCCTCCTTTAACTGTAATCCATTCACAGTCAAAATGATGAGCACAGGCATAGATCTGCTTCAGCTGTAGCAAACTGGAACGCTCATTTGGCATAGCATCGATCCAACGGTTTCGCTCCACTTCATCAGTTGGAAATGATACTACTTTGGTGTATGGTTCATCCCTGTAATTTCCTCGACATCCGTAGCCTTACACTTCTTAGGCATTGTGCGTTGTTAGTAGAAACCCCTGAAACAAAATTAAATAAATTATATCAATTATGGTCTAAGACAGTTTTGGCAATTAGTTTATCAATATGTTGTTAGATTACATTCCTTTTTCGACTAAAACATAAACACCTTAAATAGGCCCATTTTATGACTAACATACGGCACTAAAAGTGAATAAATGTAAAAAATGTTTACATACATTCAAATCATTGTTTACATACATTCAAATAATTGTTTACATACATACAAATCATTGTTTACATACAGTGAACATATTACGTCATAAAATAGTGGGACCCAAGTTTCGCAACCCGAGAGTGCAAGATACTAGTCCTTCTATTTAAGGGGTCTATGACATGAGCATAAAATGCTCATGTACACATGTATATATGTATTTATAAAAGCGTATTTTTACAAGTGTGCATGTTTGTGAAGGAGTATTAAGTTATACATATGCTAAGATTTCTATTAAATTATTATATCCTAATATTTAGTAAAAAAATCTAGATAATGCCTTACTCTGTTTATACCAATCCCCAGTGGCAGGAAATCCTTCCACACTAAAAATTCTCGTTCTTGTCTAGTTTCAGAATATTGTTACAGTATTCAGTATTGTATTATTTAATAAGTTCATCTTTAGAGTATTGCATTTAACCATATTTATTTTTTAAAATTCATATAGTAAGAAGAAGGCACAAATTCTTTTACAAAGAGGAGACTGTGCTGATTCTGAAAACCCTGTGATAGGGGTGTAAGAATGCTACCACCGTAAGTTCTGCGGGTCGTAAAAGGCAACTAAAAGGCCAGCTGCTGCCTTGCAGTCTTACTTTTTAGTAAAAGGCTATGCCTACTGCCAATAACTGTTGAAACTGCTGCCTTGCAGTCTTACCCTTTAGTAAAAGGCTAGGCACACTGCCAATAACAGTGAAAACTGCTGCCTTGCAGGTGGACTTTTGTAAACAAAGGCTAGGCCCACTGCCAATAACTGTGGTTGACGACGGCAAGGGCATGCAGCTGTAAAATCCCCTTTGCTGAACAATAAACCATGCCTTATATTTTAAGGAATATGAGTGTGGCTAGGGCGTCCCCTGTATGAGACGCACATCAGAATCCCCCTACTGGCGTGATAAATGGGCGAGTGGATGATAAGAGCAGGTACGTGAAACATAGGTACTCTAACAGGAAAACTGAGGGAGATAGTAGATGTGATGGAGAGGAGGAGGATAGATTTCTCGTGTGTGAAGGAGACTAAGTGGAAAGGGAGTGGAACTAGAAGATAGGAAATGGGTATAAGCTATATTACAGCAGGTCATAAGAGGGAAGAAACGGAGTTGGAATTATAGTAAGTAAAAACGGGAAGGAAAAGTGGTAGAAGTAGAGAGTAAATGATAGGCTTTTAAAGATTCCAGAGATGGGTATGAGGAGGTACACGGAGGCCATGGATTTGGAATTAGAAATGAAGATGGGGATTATTCATTGGAGATAGCTCAGAGTTTTGAATTGGCCTGTATGAACACATGGTTTCAGAAGTTAGATACTTGATAAGTTATGAAAGTGGAGGAGTACAAAGCTAAATACAATACATCCTAGCTAGAGGAGCCGACAAAAGCAATATGACAAACTGCAAAGTAATCTTGGGAGAAGCGTGTGGTAAACAGCATAGGTTGGTGGTGGTGGATTTTGAAATGAGAGGTATGAACCCAAGAAGGGAAAGAGAAGATCTTAAAATTAAGATTTGGAACCTTAAAGGAGAAAAGGGAGAGCAATATAGGAGGACTGTGAGAGAGAGATGTCGAGAAAAGACTAGTGGATATAGAGGGTTGAAAGGAGAAAAGTGGTGGTGGAATGGAGAGGTGCAGGAATCAATTAAAAGATACCCAAAAGCATTTAAGGACTGGAAAGTGAGGCATACACAGGGGGCTGAGGTAAGGTACAGAGAAGAGGAAAGAGAGGCAGGAGGAGGGTAGGTATAGCTATTGGAAAGGCAGCAGATCAGTTGAATGAATGACTAGGGACAAGAGGAGAAAACGATATATATATATAAGATTTCAAACTAGAGGAAAAGACAGAGATATGATGGGGGTAATTGGGTGTCATCAAGGATAGTGATGGAAATATATTATATAGGGATGAAGACATTAAGGAGATGTGGCGAGAGTATTTTGAACAACTGTTAAATACTGAAAATGAGAGAGAGATGGGGGAAGCACAGAGGGTGAAGGGACCAGTGATGGAAATATAGGATACAGAAGTGGAGAGAGCATTAAGGAAAATAAAGAGGGGTAAATCACCAGGTCCATCGGAGTTCCAAATTGAAATGATCAAATTACTAGGTACAGAGTAATGGATGCTGGATTTATTAAAAGCTACATGTGAAACGGAAGAAATATCAAGGGACTGGGAGGAGAGTCTAATGGTATATATATACAAGCAGAAGGGAGATGGCATGGATTGTGGCAACTTCAGGGGAATTAAACTAACAGAGCATGGATTGAAAGTTTTAGAGATAATATTGGAAGAGAGATTAAGAGAGATTGTAAAGATCGGGAAACAGCAGAATGGATTCATGAGAGGAAGAGGGATGGTGGATGCCATCTTCATAGTAAGGCAGCTACAGGAAAAGAGGCTAGAAGGAAACCAGTAGCTCTATTGTGCATTTATAGACCTAGAGAAAGCATACGATAGAATTCCGAGAGAAGTGATGTTTTGGATTTAAGGAACAGGAAAGTCCCAGAAAAGTTGGTTAGGCTGGTCGAGATGATATATAAAAGAATGAGCACATACATGATAACAGCACTTGGGGAAACAGAAAACTTTGAAGTTAGTGTTGGATTACACCAGGGGTCAGCATTAAGCCCATTATTTTTGTTTGTGCTGGTCATGGATGTGTTGAGTGACGAGATCAGGAATGAAGAGCTGTGGGAGTTGTTGTACCCTGATGATCTGGTGATTACTGCTGAAATGAGGAGGACATATTAAGAAGGGTTGGAGTGTGGCAGGAGTCTTTAGAGAGGTGAATGTGAATAAAACAGAGGTTTTGCTGAGTAGTAGGAAGGATAGAGACACAATAGTAATATAAGAAAGAAGTGGCTCAATTATAAAACAGGTAGTAAATACTTAGGATCTACTGTAAGCCAAGAGAGAGGATGTGAGGCTGAAGTTGATAGTATGATAAAAGCTACATGGAGAATGTGGAGAGAGGTAGCTGGAGTGGTATATGATAAAAAAATGCCAGTCAAGGTAAAAGTAATGATATATAACACAGTAATAAGACCAGTGTTAACGTATGGAGCAGAAACATGGGCTCTAAGAAGAAAAGAGGAAGAAAAGCTTGAAAGAACAGAGATGACAATGCTGTGGTAGAAAATAATAAAATAAGAAGGATGGCGGGCTTAGTAAAGATTACAGAGGTGATAAGAGAGTCACGATTGAGATGGTATAGGCATGTGTTGACGATGGATGACAGGGAAAGTGTGAAGAGGGCTTGGGAGGAATCTGTTAGAGTAAGAAGTTCGAGAGGGAGAGGGAGGCAGAGAATAAAGTGAGATAAAGTGAAGGAAGATATGGAGAGAAGAGTTTTGGTGGAGGATGGTGCCTTTGAAAGAAGACAGAGGAGAAGGCGCATCAGGCAACCAACCCTTTAATGTAGGGGTAACAGTGGGAAAGAAGAAGAAGAGACGGTGCTGATTCTGACCTCTTCACTCACTGAGTTTAAAAATACCACTAGGCTTATATTTGAAGTCCTGCGAGAATATGGTTCAGTAAGCAACAAGATTAGATGTGTTTGTTAATATCTAAATAGATAAGGACTCTCTTAACCTACTATAAGCAAAGGCCAGACAGCTTTGCAGCTAAGTCCCGCCAACTGATTACGTCACGACCATTCCTTGAAGCTGATTGTTTGGAAATAGCTTCGAAAAGTTGGTTAATATGTGGTTCTCTTCATCTTCATTTATTTTATAATGGCTGTTTTACTAAAACCAAATACTTTGTGCCGATTATCAAAAGGGAACGTTATATTATCCCTTGAAATAAAATCATAATGCACATCTCCCTAAAAGAAAAAAAAAAAAAGAGGAAAATATATATAGAGCCAGAAGTGTTTCGCATTTTTGCAATTTCGTGTTTCGTAAATGAGGTTCACCTGAATATGGAGGTGACACTGGGAAAGTCTGCTTCGAATCGGTGCACTTGAATCACTGAATAATGGTAATTACCTTCTGACATTGTGAAGCGTGTTCACCATTCTAAATTTTAAAACTCAAAGACTTTCTCAGCGATGCAAACTGTTATTTCATTCTGATTTCAGGAAATTTTACTACATTTTAATAGTCTTAAAATCGATTTCATTCGGAGTGACGAGCAGTAACTGCAATCTACAACACCAGAATAAAACTTTGTTTAAGAAAAGGTTACAATATGATAGGCTGTACAAGTCATACTGGATATACGACGTTTGAATTATAGGTTTATCTTATATTCGGTCGTTTTACTGTGGTTCTTGTGGTTATTCTGGTTTTTGTTGCTGCTTTAATGGTGCTGTAGTTTTTTCGAAATATTTTCGTATTTTATCATAACATTGCAGAATAAACATAGACCTATTCATAGAATACTAGCATAAAGAATTATCCGCCTACTCAAGTTAACTGAAATTTAGTCATTTGTTTTAATTAAAAATAATCGAGATTTGTATGAATATAGTCTGCGTTAGAATATTCTCTTAACAACACACACACACACACACACGCACACACACACACACACACACAGACTGACTGTACAAAAATACCAAGTGATTCATGGGCTATTCGTAGACTTGTTTGGACCATCTCATGGATAACTTTCAGCTATCATATATTTTTCTAATTTCTTAAGTATCTTATGATGCCTTCCCACCATAGCCTCCATTTTCATAGAAATGCTACAGCAGTAAATTCACAATTCACAGTAATATTATTTGCTATCCCTTCAATAAATATATTTTCAATATAGTTCATTGAAAGCAGTTTAATATTTGTGTGTAAGTCCGAGACAGTCCTAAGATTATTTTGTGTTTGCCTCGGCTATGTGCCAACAAGCTTTACTTTTATTCCCTGTGGTATAAGTGGCGTTCCAGTTACTTTAGCTATCCAGGCATGTATGTGTATATTCCACTTTAAGCATATACATTATATATCGTGAAAGTTGAAACTACTATATTAATTAAAAGGTACTCTATTTCCAACAGATAGGGGTAGAAAACTCTTTGCAATAAAAAGTTTATGTGTATGCCCAAAACCCGCCATTGTGTAAAAATATAAGAATTTGAAGTGTAGGCCTTTGTCCTGGCATTGTAGGCCTACACCCTGTCATTGCCTCAAAATATAAGAAATTGACGGGTAGGCCTATGCCCTGTCATTACCTCAAAATCTAAGAATTTGACGTGTAGGCCTATGCCCTATCATTGCCTCAAAATATAAGAAATGGACGAGTAGGCCTATGCCCTGTCATTGCTTCTAACTATACGAAAATGACGAGTAGGCTTATGCCCTGTCATTGCCTCAAAATATAAGAAATGGACGAGTAGGTCTATCCTGTCATTGCCGCAAATATAAGAAATCGAAGAGTAGGCCTATCCTGTCATTGCCACAAAATATAAGAAATCGACGAGTAGGCCTATCCTCTCATTGCCGCAAAATATAAGAAATTGACGTGTATGGTTAACCTCTCAATGATATTAAAATTTTGCATGCAGGGTATGATGAATTAATACACTATCATCGGAACTGGCTCTGTAAGTCTATGCTTCATTTCAATTAATGTGGTGTATGTCGGATCGCTTATGTATGATATATATATATATATATATATATTATATTTATATTTATATATAATATTTTTCTATATATATATATATCTATATATATATATATATTATATAGTTTTTTATATATATATATATATTAAAAGGAGCCCATAAAAACACAAAAATATAGGAAAGAAAAGTACTATATTTCAGAGACTGCTGTCTCCCTCTTCAGATATTATTCTTACACTGTCACCTATTTAACTTCTAATATTCATTTTTGCTGCACCAGGACCCCAGACTTCTTTCCCATCGTTATCCCTACATTAAGGGGTCGGTTGCCTGATGCGCCTTCTCCACTGTCTTCTGTCAAAGGCATCATCCTCCACCAAACCTCATCTCTCCATTTCTTCCTTCACTTTATCTCACTTTATTCTCTGCCTCCCTCTCCCTCTCGATCTTCTTCCTCTATCAGGTTCCTCCCAAGTTATCTTCACTCTCTCCTCGTCATCCATCCTCAACAGATGCCCATACCATCTCAATCGTGACTCTCTTAACACCTCTGTAATTTTGACTAAGCCTGCCCTTTTTCTTATTTCATCATTTTCCAATCTCCCAAACAGCAATATGCCCATAATCCATGTAAGCATTCTCATCTCTGTTCTCTCGAAATCTCAAGCTTATTGGATCCCAGTGGCCTGCCTCATTCACCCCTTATCTTCTGAGTTTTGTTGTAAATACATGAAATTTAGTTATCCTTATGGTTTACTTCCAAAATCGCTCTGAAGTAAGGCCTTCAGTAAGGCTTTCAACTTTATTCCTTATCCTTTTGTTTCATGGTTGTAGATGAAGAGTCAGATCAGTTATAGTATGGCGTTTAAGAAGAAAACATAAAAATATAAACAAAAAAAATTGATAGCGACCTATAGAAGGGTTTATTTCACTCAGAAAAGAGGACTGAAAGAAACGTGTGGCTTAAAGAAAGCACATTGTAATAGAGAGTGATGTAAAGGGAACTGCCCCAATGAAACGTCATTAATACATTTTTTAATGACTTTGCATGCAATGAAGAACGGAATCTGGTAGTTAAAAATTATTAATGCGTCTTATTGTGATTTGATTCAACTACGTAGAAAGACATGAATAGCTATAACAAAATAATATAAGTTAATTTCACATGACGTCATCAGTTATATTCAGTTATGTAGAATTATTGCTAATATAAGTAATCTTTCAAAAGAAAATTATTATGAGGAATATTAAAATCAACCAGTACCCAGATGCACTTTAATTAGAATCCAAA
Source organism: Macrobrachium nipponense (assembly GCF_015104395.2). Lineage (NCBI taxonomy): Eukaryota > Metazoa > Arthropoda > Malacostraca > Decapoda > Palaemonidae > Macrobrachium > Macrobrachium nipponense. The sequence goes on from NC_087207.1 coordinate 83,503,549, forward strand.
ATCTACTTCATATTTAGGTGAGGTTACTTGTAGCAATGAAAAGGAAAAATTTATTCTATAAATATCGAAGCCGGCATTGCAATGCCCTAGAGGAGGTGAATGGTCCTTAACAGGAGGTAACCAATCTGTTACCACATTCGAAGCTTGTCAAAGGAGTCGTTTTCCTAAGCCGACAGCTTAAGATTCACCAAGATATTCCGTTCTGCTACTGCTGAAAGAATTCTCGATCGAGATGTGCAGCGGTTCCAAGGGGGTTTGGGGAGGGAGGTCATGACACTCCGAAACGAAACTAGTCCTTAGCTTGCGTTCACCATTACGGCTGTGAATTTGTACTCGGGCTAATGCTGGGTTTAATAAGAGGATCGTCTAGCGAAACATGGGGTGATGAGACCGTACGACCAGAATTTCGTTCCAGGAGCATATAAGGCCAGGAGTATACGGGCCACCCTGTGGTGCCACAGATTGGCTCGTGAGTACTCCTGGCCTAAAGACCAAAAAAAATCCGAAGTTCAGTTCGTCTATGTATAACACGAGATTTTCTCTACGTCCAGCAAACTTATACTTCTCCATTCTATTAGTTGTTTCCGTTATCGAAAACACAAGTATATCTTCCATGCCATGTCATAGAAAACGAATCTTTTATTTATCTTTCACAGAAAACCAAGAAGCATTACGCTACAGACACTAACTATGATAAACATATTCTCGGTAGCATTATCTTGTTGACATCGACTTAGTACCAGACAAAACGCTGTAACGATTAATTTATGCATAGATATTACTCGGTTTGGCAGTATAAACCTTATTCTATTAGACAGCTATATACTGAAATAGCTAGTATAGTTATAAGGACATCACTTAGCCTATTATTTTAGATATTCTAGCAGTTTGCCTCCAGATTGACATCAAGACGTATTTTTTTTTTGGGGGGGGGGGGGGGGGGGGAGAGAAAGGGCTGCAAAATTAGTATCACAAACATGAAACTTCAAATTTTGCAACAAGCACTGGCTACTTGCTATAAAATCTGCCTCCAAAATTCTAAATATTTCAGAATATATATAGGCTGTTATGACAACCAAACTGATGTAGAAATACTCTACAGTAGTAACTCCCTGGTTGCTTTTTCCAGATTATTCCTTTTCAGCTGGACTTTTCAAAACAAAGTATAAATTTTTGACTGATAATTTCATCATTATGTTCCGTTCCTTGAAATACCTTTGCAGGAATTATTTTTCTTCTGTAAATATTGAAAGATAATAATTTGATATAAATGGTAAAGTATAAAAGGAATGTTGCTCAAAATTACGTTAACACCAGCGCACATTTCAAGAAAATTTCACCGGGCAAACAGATGGATGTTATGATTTGTTATTTAGGGAATGCTAAAGTACCTACTACTGCCGAGCGCCGTAGGCAGTAGCCAGGGTGAGGGGTGAGCGCTCCCCCAGCGCGGTACAGCCAGCATCAAATTTAGACATATCTAAAAAGGTTCATAATATCACGGCTTTCCTTTTTCCTCGCAAAAATTGTAAAACTATACAATATAGAAAATATCGGTTTGTGCATCAAAACAATACTATAATATATACAGTACTTACATAAATAATTTATCATATACTTTCTTTAATGGGATTTTCCTTAACATCACTAAAATTGTAAAACTACAATGATAAAATATAAAAAAAATATTCAATTGATTGCGCATCAAAAGAATGAAAAGAGATACAGTTCATGACGAGCTGAATTTAAATGATCATGGACTAAATACCATAAGAAATGATAATGAAATGAATATGATCATCTACGTTGAACTCTCCTGAGCAAAAAGCTTCCTTATAAAATGCCCTTCATGATTTGATTCTTTGTTTGTATCTGTGCTCTTTTTTCTTTTGCAACTTTGCCAGAGCAGATCTAGGATCGAAATGTGTAGACCCCCTCCCCTCCCCCCACTATTAAGAAATGAAACAGACCGTTCAGGCCTAATAACTACTGTGAGGAGTTAAGGACAAATACGCTTGAAGAAACTTGGAAAAAGACTGCTCCAGGCTGGGAGATCTTCAACATGTCCAAATTCAGGATATATTTTAAGCCAGCCTTGTGCTTTCACGAGCTCTTGCTTCTCAGCAGCCCTTAAAAAACCAGATTCGGGCATTTTGAGCCGAGTACAGAATCACTTGTTTACATTATGGTTAACGTGAAATTTGTATATGAAAACGAGCAAGTTAAAGAACCATATATTTTGAACTTTCAAAAGTGTGTGTTGGGCATGATATGTTGATATTGATTTATTATCTAATTTGATAAAATGTTATATAATAATGAAATTATAAACATACTCATTAGTATTTAAGTAAGTGATATATACATATATATATATATATATATATATATATATATATATATATATATATATATATATATATATATATATATATATATATATATATATATCAGCATTAATGAAGACTCCTTTGAATGTAAACGGACATCAAACTCTACTTCAGGGGTAACACTGCATTTCTTAATAATTCCTGTCAATTTTGGAGATTTGTCTGGTCATCCAGTAGTGAAAAATTCTTCTTACTGGAAGACAATTTTTCTGTGGTTGCCCAGTTATAATGTTGAATTATGCGTTAGACACTTATTGACTGATAACTTAGCGTATTTTTAACATAAATTTTGCTGATTCATTTAAATTTCTCTTTAGAATCACATTTTTTGCTGCAATCTCGTATTTCAGTTACATACTTACATTACATTTTTTGCTCATAAAGTAAAATCTTAGCTACATTTCAGATTGGTGCCATTTTCATAAACAGTAGCTGACATGATATGTTTGACTGCATGATTTATTTGCAAAGTATGGAGTATTTATTTATATTCTCATATGTCTTTCTGAACAAGAGAATAACAGGAATATCACAAGTAAATTAAACAAATGCCAATTAGCTATATTTCATTTTAAATTAAAAATCATCCTCCGGTCTCTATTACAACAAAGGCTGTTGATTACACCAAGAAACAAGCACACCCTAGAAAAGCAGAAAAATGACCGAAATGGCTTAAATAACTCGTCTTTTGACCCTATGACACCATTCATCGCAAGTGATTGAGTCAGGTAAATAATCAGAGACGTTCAAAGATACTGTCCTACCACGTTCCTCCTCCCCAAGCAGGACAGGAGGCTGGATTAACGTCAGACTCCACCGTACACGTGGACCACCAGGCCAGTTTAGGTTTTGTGTGATACAATGTTAAGCAATGGTGTCCCTGAGGTAGTGGGGCCTGTTTGAAATAACCCCATTGACCCTAAAGTGAGGAGGGCCCCAGAATGCGAAATTTAACCATTGCTGCTATGACAGGACAAGCTAAATTGAGTGACCCCAAAATGGTCAAGGGCACCATTTATATTTGGACCCGAAAGTTTGTGGCCCACTAAAAGGCATCATTTTCCAATTTTGTGAACAAAGGTGTAACAAAAATATTACGTAAAACAAATATGGCTCTCAAGGGACCCCCTCCCAATCGTAGAGCTCATTATGGACCTTCTTATACGGATCGGAGGACAGTGGGTAATGTTGATTGGGGTAAGGGCAGGGCCGATCTAAAGCAATTGATTACTGCTTATAGGGGTCTTAATCATCCTCTGAGGGTCCCCAGAATGGCCCCATTTGCCCAGATAATACACATTCCTCATTTCACTCTGTTCTAACTTCTACCTCCCTTCACTCTGTTCTACCTCCCTTCACTCTGTTCTTACTCCCATCATTCTGTTCTTCCTCCCTTTGAACCCTTTCGCTATCTTCTACCTTTCCTTCACTCTATTCTATCTCCCTTCACTCTGTTCTACCTCCCTTTACTCTGTCTTCCTCACATCACTCTGCCCTACCTCACTTTCACTATGTTCTACCTTCTCTTCATTCTCTTCTACATCCCCCGATTCTGCTCTACATTCCCTTAACTGTTTTAACTTCTTTTCACTCTATTCTACCGCCCCAAACTTTGTTCTACCTCCATTCACTCTGATCTACCTCCCTTCACTCTGATCTACCTCCCTTCACATAATGGAGTCCCTTACAGCAATATTGATTCATTTAACTCCTTCCACATCATATCGCCATCAAAGTACATTACTGTAATCCTCATTTTTACCATTAATCATTATGTTTAACTGGACTAAGTGGATCTTCACTTACTCAATGAACACCTAGTTTTAAGAAAAAAAAAATCTGAAATTTGCATTTACAAGTGCCTTTAAAATGATCCTACAGTGCTCATATTCTAAAAAAAAATATCCCCAGCTGCTTTGGCTCGCTTCGCTCGTCTCCCACCCCGTAAGAGGGGCCCAAGGGGGACTGTGCCCCCCCGGGACCCAAAATGTTTAGGAACGCCCCTGACTTTAAGACTAAAAGAATTGTTTCTTGTTGCTCCCCCAATGTTTTATGCTGCTCCCCCAAATATCAGACATTAAAAATTCCAATTTGTTTCGCTTATCAGAAGAGGCTACATGATTAAAAATTTTCGTTTAATGTTGCATAGATCGATAAATCTACGAGAATTACAATTCCATATAACTCCACACAATGGGCCTGTTTTACTTGTTCACTGAAGCATGGCTACAAGACACTAAAAATTGCTGTTATGTAATGATCACTAGGAAATGGCTACAGAATATGGGGCGTTACCTTCTCATATTGAACATTATGACAGGACTACTGTGTATACACTGAGGAACGAGTTCTTGTTAGGAAAAACTTTGTGGAAAATTTACTGGTTTTAATTTAGACTTTATACCTCCACATACCTGGGACTGACAATGCGTATTGCTCGTAAAAACATTGAAGAAAAAATTGATATTTTGGTATTAAGTTGTTTGTTGGTTTCCTATAAATACCGAATTCGCATAAAAATGGTTCTCTACGCATGAAAATATCTAAGAAAGGAAGGTAAACTTAATGGATGGTATCTGCTTATTCAAATGAGGGTATGCAGACAATTCGTCAAAATACAATTAGTAGAATGATAACTAATCGAATGATAATTCGTCGAATTGACAATTCTTCAGAATGACAATTCGTCGAAATGACAATTTGTCGAAAGGAATGGTATATAGTACATAAATAGTATGGTATAGTTTGAAACAATTATTCTTTTTAAGCAGCTGTTCATTGATAGTATGGTTGTTCAAGAATAGTTAGCAGAATAATATGGTAGTTTGAAACACTTCCTGTGTGGTGGGATCACAAACCCAAAAACAAAAAACTCTCAAAACACATGTTCTCACCAACTACCTCTTGACAAACTCAGGGCGAGGAGCTGTACTGTCCACTGGATACAACCGTCGCAACACACAACCAACAACAAAAACAACAACCAAGAACCACAACCCCACAACTCAACAACACAACTCCCAAGGAACACAACCCCGCAACTCAACAACACAACAACAAGCAAGGAACACAACCACAACTCAACAACACAGCAAACAAACAAGGACTACAACCACAACAAACAAACTAGGACTACAACCATAACAAAAGACCACTGCACAAACAATCACTAAAACACAAAAAAACAACATAAAAAGGCAATACAGATACCCACTAACAACACCAAGAAATCACAACAGCTCACCAACAACAACCCTCAACAACTCACAACTACACCAAGAAACCACAATAGCTCCCCATCAACAACAACAACTCTCAACTGTAACAGCTCACATATATCTCAACAGAAACTCACAAGCACAACAATTCCAACAACACAGGCACAACAACTCTAAAGCAAACAATATTAAACTTAACAATAAACTTAACAACAAATCAATAACACACAACTTAACTGATCACCAATGCCTTTAGTACTCTTCACAGACTGCTGCCGACACTACTGACCATCACAGTCTCCCACCAAAGACTGGCTCAAAAGACTCTGATCATAACTCTAACTTCAACCGCACCAGCAGACAACCCAGAACTCACTAACAGCCAATTCAATTGTTAGCCATCCATCCACCAGTTACGCCCTCTCTCTCTCTCTCTCTCTCTCTCTCTCTCTCTTACGGAAAACCAAAACACAGACACATACCACATGATCTCAACAGCAACACAAACCACGAAACTTACTCTCTCTCTCTCTTGTCTGTCTGTCTCTCTCTCTCTCTCAAAGACGTTGTCAAATGGAACTCCTATAACACCTCCATATCTGTTCTTAGGTATCTAGGCATTGATAGTATGGTTGTTCAAGAAGTTCTGTTCTAAAGTATTTTATTCTATTCTTACAGTCTCTATATTAAACAATTCACCATAGCCCATGAGCAAATTGGAATTCATCAAGACCGAGCGAGGGTGCTAGAAAACTTTAGCATGAGCGTTTTGCTTACACAATTGATAAGAAACACGGTGAAAAAACATACTGGAGATATGAGTCAAGGAAATCCTTCACAGCATTACCATCCGCCAAATGATACTCAAAATGCTGCCTTGAAAGTTGTAAATGAAATTAAGCAAAGGGCTTGTGAAACCAAAGAAGTGACTGGCTGCATAGTAGATAATGCAACATGTACTATGCCTTAGAGTGTTGCAGGAGCACTACCCAAAAAATCTTCTCTTTTGCAAACAGTAAACAGGAAACGGGCTGTACGAGAAGATGAAGACCTAAATGTTACTACAAGAAGTGAAAATTTTAAGTTGTATGAAGACGAAAAAGTGGCTATTTATCGAACTGCGAGAGATTTGGACCTTTCATCCCAAAAAATGTATTTAGTTTTGTAATGGCACATTTGACTGTGCTCCAGTTAATTCACAGTTGTACACTATCTATGCTCTAATTGCTGAAAATGAAATGTTACCAACCATTGCTATACTGTATGTTGGGCTCAGAGGATCAAGAGACTTATGACATTATTTTCACATTTATAAAACAAAGTCGAAGCTTCAATGTTTCATCCATTATGATAGGCTATGGACAAGCGGCTGTAAAGGCTATTAAAAAAATTTCCCTGAAGTGGTTATCAATGGATATTTTTTTCACTTTGACCAGTGTTTATGACACAATCTTCAATCTGGGTGGCTTCAAAGTTGGTATAGAGAGGTGGAAAATGCGTTTTTAATCTAACAAATACAAGCCCTCGCATTTGCACCTCCTGAAGATGTATGTTTGCTTTTTAACAACTTCCTACAGTTGTTAGACTTACAGACTGATGAAATCCTGAGCTACGTTTTAGTTTATTTCGAAGCAACTTGGCTAGGGATAATTCAGAGAAGAAGAAGAGGGAGACCTAATTTTGATATTGACATGTGGTCGATCAATGGTCTAGTGAAAAATAATTTGCCAAGAACAAAGAATTCAGTGGAAGGGTGGCACCATGCGCTATTTTAGTACTCCTTCAAAGGTTTGTGGGGTCGAGCTCGACCCGAGCGCCCAGAAAGATTTGTGAAAACTCAAAATCTGTAGCTATGCTGTACATTTTAATTTCTAAAATCAATTTCACCATTACCAAACACTACTAAGAAGATAAATCATACCCATCTACATATTAAATATTTATTACAAATATATTAAAAAAATAAGTCTATGAAAAAATAATTTACAAAAATAGTTACAAAAAATATAAAATATGCTATATGCACACAAAAATTGAGGGAATCCTTCATAAAACTACTATTTACAATAGGTGACTGCCAGAAAAGGTGTCAGACCCATAGAGGTCAAAATCAGAAAAGAGAAAAGAAAGGGTATGTTTCTTTTTGCCCCAAACATTGTAAAAATTTCACAAATTTTTGGGGTACCTAAATGAAATAGGAAACGGGTAATTTTTTATAGAATAAACTCATATTATCCTAGAACGGAATTCTGTAAAAAGATCGGCACTAAGATGTAATTTACTGTTATATCAGAAATGTTATTCTCTCTCTCTCTGTCTGTCTATCTCTCTCTCAAACAATTATTACGAAAATATTTATAAAAAATACTAAATACGCTATTTACACAAAAAAATTGAGGCAATCCTTCCTAAAACTATTATTTACAAAATGTGAATGCCAGAAAAAGTGTCAGACCCATAGAGGTCAAAATCAGAAAAGAAAAAAGAAAGGGTATGATTTTTTGCCCAAACATTGTCAAAATTTCATGAATTTTTTTTGGTACCTAAATGAAATAGAAACGGTAATTTTTTTTTTTTATAGAATAAACTCATTCTATCCTAGAACGGAATTATGTCAAAAGATCTGCACTAAGATGTAATTTACCGTCATATAAGAAATGTTATTATCTCTCTCTCGCTCTCTCTTTTTCTGTTTCTCTGTCTCTTTCTCTTTTTCTCTCTTTTTCTCTATCTCTGCAGACCCACTACTTCCCACCCCGTCTCCCCCGCTCTTGTGTTCGTAATCATTTCAAGGTCATCACCCTCGCCTCCAACACTTTGTTACACAAACTTGAGGTGTCAGCAACCTCAAAATTATCATCAATATCACTTTATAATTCCATTAGAAGTAAGTTGATGACATCCATGCCGAGAGAATACTGCCTGCTGGCCATTGTTGATGAAAAAAAAAAAAAAAAAAAAAAAAAAAAAAAAAAAAAAAAAAAAAACTGAGATATTGGCATTGGAAGGAAATATAAGGCATCTCCGCCACAACCAATGGCATGTATAATGTACACACAGTTTCCAACAATATAAAACTATCCTAGAGTCAACAGTGCTAGACAGAAAATCACTACTTGATAACTTTGCCTTTGTATTGCACAGATGTTCAAAACAAACTTTTACTCAGAAAAGGGAAAGGACAAAGGCAAGGCAAACACAAGTTTTGACATGATTGTAGTATATGTTCTGCTATCCTCTTGCAGGTCGATCATACCCAGATTCGAGACAGACGATGTTTTTTGTAATAATCTTCGGGTCGGGGTCAACCCAGCAAAACTACACATGGTTAATAAGCGGGTTTTAG
>NC_087207.1:83517502-83525002 GCF_015104395.2 Macrobrachium nipponense
CTTAGCCCCGCCTTTGGATTTTTGGATTCTGACTGGGTGTGGCATTTTCTGAAAGACTTTTTGTGTCTTAGTGGCTGCTAACTTCATACGAGACCGCCTTCCTGTCAGGTCTTCTACAGTAATTCGTAGGCTTTGAATTTGTATACGCCTCCTTCTTCATGTCCTGGCTTCTTAGGGGCGTATCCCTTTAGTAACCTCATAGGTCATTCGTTGATACTTCTTTTGGGCTGTCTTATGACCAACACTCATGGCTTTTGATTCGTCGATACTAGAGGCCTACCTTTGGGAGGGTGGAGCTTTTAAGAGTTCGGCACTCCCCTCCTTTGAACAACGGGTCATAGAATTCCTTTTTAACGTATGCCAGATGGCTCTCTCTGACCTGTTCACGAAGGGAACGGCGATTAGTCATAGGCGCTAATGAGAGTAGTTTCCAATTTCTCGAATATGCCTGGGCGATATCCCTCGTCGGCTATAATCTCTTGTTGGTCACTAATCGCTGGTACGGACAGAGGCTTTTTGGGGGAGATGAAAACCAGATGTCTAATGGCTAAAAGCCTAATGTTTGGAGTAACAAAATCCCTTCGCTAAGAAAAAATAAAATCATTATCGTATTCCCTTTCCCTTTTCTTCTCTTATTATCCCGTTTCGTGCCTTTTTCTTAAGTATATTAAGTTATTGCCTTTTGTAATAACGACACTGTGCCACACTATTACAGTCTCGGCCCCGCTACCTCGCTGACTCCGACAGCGTTATCTAAGCTGAAGCAAATTTATTATACCTACAAGAGGACTCCTAACTTATGCTTCTTGGAAATCATATTGAAACTTTAACTCAAAAACATCAAAAGTGAATGTAAACATGAGCAAATCCTTGATTAAGTAACGTTAAGGGCAACAATCAAAAGTGAATGTAAACATGAGTAAATTCTTGAGTAAGTAACATTCAGAGAAACATTAAAACTGAATATGAATATGAACAAATACTTGATTAAGGAACAAATACTTCATTAAGTAATTAAAGGAATCATCAAAGTGAATTCAAATATGAGTAAATCACATTAAGAAACATGAAACTGAATGCAAAAAAGAATAAATCACCAAAAAAACAAGAAAACTGAAAGTTAAACATACATAAGCCCTTGAGTCACATAAGTTATATAAATGCATGGTAGAAGCAAAAAATAATGGTAACTATCCAAGTTTACAGTATATGATTGGTTCAGTCCTCAGTCCTATTCTATCTTTCTTTATGGAAAAATAAATTTCGTTCTTTGTTGACGACACTTGATGGCTTCTTGTTGGCTGTGACCTGCTGCTTGGAGACAAGTCCTGGGAGAAAATATCCTTGTGTATTTGTATGCAATAACAAGTGTGTCCTTGACTTCCTACTGAGATTGTGTATTGTGTTTATGCAAAATTTCATTGGCCATTCTTACTGTAAATTCTGAGTAACCTTGTACATTAAACTATATAACTTTACTGCTTGATACTAAGACAAAATTGGCAACTCGGTTAAAGGAACCGGTTAGTGGTTAATACTTGTAGGTTTCTTCTACTGTGACAACAATTAGTAAGTTTTCACCAATCAATATCTTGTTAGTAAGTTTTTCAACAACTACTATCTTGTTAATGAGTCTTCATCAATTAACTTCTTGTTAGTGAGTCTTCATCGATTAATATCTTATTAGTAAGTTATCATCAATCAACATCTAATGGATTTGAACAAAGTAAGTATATTAATTACCCCTTCAAAATCTTGATCATTTCTAAAACGAATTCTCTTATCTTAAAAATCTCTTAATATCTATCTTAACCCGTCTTATTTATTCTTTTACTTCTAAGAATGTTCTTATGGAACGGTTAAACTTAATATACGTCTTAAATTCTTATACTGCGCATTGAATCGTTTCTTACATACCCAAATATTTCCCTTCAAGTCAAAATAAATTTGAAGTCAGTGCACGTAACTCAAAAATTCTTGCTACAAACCGACTAATTAAAGTAAGAATTGTAACAATAAAAGATTATTCCTAAGTCGACCGATGAAGGTAAACTTAGCAATAAAGAAATCAAATAAATACATGGGAATAATGGGATGAATTAATGGGTTTGTTCTTCTGTTTCACTGAAAAGTGACTCTTCTATTTCTTAGGTTATATCTAGTTCCTTCTTCTGGAATTTCTTCTGACGTCTCTGTCATTTCGGATTCTTCAACTTCTTTGGTTCTCTTGACCTTGTCCTTGTTTATCCAAAATTCTTCTTCTTCTAATGATTCAGCATATGTGGAAGGCATTTGGTTATTCATTTTCTTAACCTTTATCTTAGTTTCTTGTACGTCTACGACCTTGTATGGCCCTGTGAAATTAATACCACTTCTTACTTCCTTCTTAATATAGACTCATCTCCTTTCTTGTAGTCTACAGGCCTTAATCCTTCTTGATGCTTCTATCATATTGCTGCTGGGCTTCTTCAGATTCTTGTGTAATTGCTTGTGGATACTTTAAAGTTTCCGATTCTTATCTTCATGATATCTTCAGAGTAATTAGGCTGTATTGGCTGATTCAGCATGCATAAGGTAATCTGGGTCATATCCCATCAAAGCTTTATGGGAGTTGCTCGAGTACTCGTATGATGTCTTGCATTTAATGATAATTGGACTAAAGGTAAATTGACGTCCCAGTCAGGATCCTGTCCTACTGTGTGACGTAATACGTCTAAAACCTTCCTGTTATTCCTTTCTACCAAGCCATTGCTAGCTGGGTGATACGGCTGTATCGCTACCTTTTCTACCTTAAAGGCGTTACAAATTTCTTGAACTAATGAGTTGTTGAACTCTGTCCCATTATCAGAAATAATGAGCTGTGGGGCAGAATATCTGCAAAATATCTTATCGAAGAGAGCGGTTGCACAATCCTTGGCACTTTTACTAGTTAGTGGTACCAACTCTGTATATCTCGTGAGCGCGTCAATACATACTAGTATATTCTTTATTCCTTTACTCGTGGTTGAATGATTAGTGATAAGATCAATAGATACTCTTTCAAAAGGAGTCTGTGGGATAGGATATTTCCCTAGTGGTACTTCCTTGTCTGTTCTTCCCTTGTAGCTGTTGCATATATTGCAGCTTTTCACATAATTACTAACATCTTTGTGAATTCCCTTCCAATGGAAAGTTCTTTGGATTAATCTAATTGTCTCATCCCTTCCTGGGTGAGCTCTCATGTCATCTTCGTGCATTAGCTCAATGACCTTGTTTCTTAGACTCTTAGGTACTAATCTTTTGTGCAGTACACCTAGAAATTGACCAAATGGGTCATATTCGTGACACATCCAATTAATACGCCATCTATGTCCGTTAGTGCATCTGTGGGACATCCAACCTTCCTACCTAGTTCGGGTTAATTCTTGTTGGCTGTATTTTCTTTCGTTTCTAACGTATTTGAACAGTTCTCTTATATCTTCATCTCTTTCTTGTTCCCTTATGAAAGTTTGCCGGGAAAGCTCCTCTGTATAATGCATGGTGAGTACATTTATGTCATTGCACATCGTTTCATTCCTTTCTTCTTCTTGAGTATCATATTTATACTATTATTTGTGGAATACATAGTCTTTGATAAGAATCTGCTACCTTATTCGTCTCCCAGGGACATATTTCACCTCTATATCATAATCTTGGGCTGTCATGAACCAACGTGCTCTTCGTCCCGAAAACAAAATTAGGGTTTCTTTAGCATTTCTACTGCAGCTGGAATGATCCGTGAACACGGTTATCTTGTAACCAAAAAATGATATATCTGAAAATGCTTTAAAGCGTCTATTATAGTAGAGACTCGAGGTCTGTTAGTGGAGTAGTTCACTTCTGAGGGCTTTAATTTCCTACTGTAATAAGCTATCGCATATACTTATTATCTTGTCTTTGCATTAAACATGCTCCTATACCAATGTGGCTTGCATCCGTGGCTAAAAAGAATTCTTTGCCAAAGTCTGGGAAGCTAAGTACTGGCGGATGTGTTAATCTTTCTTTCAATCATCGAATGCTCTTGCTGCTCGTCTGTCCATACAAATGATACGTGTTCCTTTAAAAGTTCAGTTAGTGGTGCGGATATGACTGCAAAGCTCCCTATGAACTTGCGGTAAAATCCTGCTAAACCTAAGAATGACTTTACGTCCTTCTTGCACTGAGGTGTAGGATATTCCCTAATCGACTTAATCTTTAAGTCGTTTACTTCTACGCCCTTTTCACTTAGTGTATGACCAAGGTAGTCTATTTTCCTTTTAAGGAAGTTACATTTCTTTCAGTAAGCTTCAAGGTTGGCTTTTCTTAATCTCTTTAGGACTTCTCTGACTAAGTCTATGTGTTCCTCTATAGTGTCTGTTGCTATTACCAAATCATCTATGTACAGTGCCTACGTCTTGCCTACGTGGAAATCGCCCAAAATTTTATCCATTAATCTTACAAAAGTTACCGGGCTTGACTTTAGACCAAATGGCATTCTTACATACTGGTATCTGCCGTTACTAGTGGAAAAAGCAGTCAAAGGTTTACTTTCTTCGTCTAGAGGGATTTGCAAGAATCCCTGCAATAAATCTATCGTGGTGAAGTATTTCTTGGACCCTATAGTGGCGATAAGATCTCGCATTGACGGCTTTGGATAAGGATCATTTTCAGTAATTTGGTTCAATTTTCTGAAATCCACAACTATTCTATAAGTTTTGTCCCTTTTTGGAACTAGCAAAAGTGGAAAGGACCATGGGGATTTAGATGGTTTTATTATTCCTTGCCTATTCATTCTTTGTACTTCTCTTTCAATGATCTCCTTCTGGGAATGTGCTACTCTGTAGGCTGGTATGTAAATTGGCTTTGTGTTTGATGGAATGTCTATCTTGTGCGTTATTTCGCGTGTATTTCCCAAGGTGTCGCCGTCTAGAGCGACTATATCATTATATTCGCACAATAAGTCTATGAATTCTTCTCTAACATGGTTTTCCTTAATGTCCTTTAAATGAGATCCTATTTTAGCTCTTCTCAGTTTTATGTCCTGAGCATAATTTTCATTTCCTTCACTGATTGCTGCTACCGTTTCCCTTTCTACAACTCGGATAGGTATAGAGTATACTTCTGCTAGGCCTATCTCTGTACCTGGTGTTAACTTAACCTTTCCTCCTCTGTTATTCGTAATCTGTAACGCTATTTTGCTCTGTCTGACTTCATGTAAACTAGAAGAATAATGTATTCCATTTACTTGCGACTTTTCAGTAAGCGTGAGAATTTCCTTCCCTTCAAAAATTGGATTTACTGTACATTCTACCCACGTACTTTCTCCTGGTTTAAGTCTTAATTCCCTTTCTAACTTTAAATAAGTGCATTGATTTGATTCTAAGAGGTTAATGATCTGTTGTGAACTCGTGATGCATTCTGGATATCTTCCCTCTGTCTTATCCTTCTTTAAAATACCTTTCAGTGTGGGATTCTGTTGAGTCTGGGTTCTTTTGATTAGCTTGCATATTGGTATTCTAGAAATCTCATGACCGTTTTTAATCACTAGTTGTTCTCTAGGGGCATCAATGCTTATCCCTTGTCTAGCCACAGTTGGATAACCTATCAACAAATGAGCAAAAGCTAATTGTATATCTCTGGCTACCAGAACATTTTCTCTTAGAGCAATTCTTCCTAGCCTAAATGGAAAATCTAACTGTCCAATTACGTGGATATCATTACCCTGGACGTCTGTGATTCTACAATCTACTGCTGTGTTCAAACTTAAGTGAGAAAAATACAATCGATACACCTTTTCTGACATTATATTCTTAGGACTACCTGTATCAAAGAATGTAATAATAGGTTTCTCTAGACCGACATGTGCTGAAATAATAAATGGTCTATAATTATATTCATTCCCTACATCAACTTTGCTAACCTGTGTAGCTGGCTTAGCTTGACATTCCGGACATTCTCTCTGTTATAGAGGAAGATTCATTGTACAGTAAGCAGAAAATTTCCCATTGCGTCGTCCGACATTGACTGGACTGATTGATAACCTATGCTTGCCGTTTGATTAGCATATCTATTTGGGACGGAATCCCTATTTCCTCTAACTGGGGGAGATTGACTATCGTTTCTACTTCTGCCTCTCAACTGAGATCTACCTCTAGGAGTTGAAACAAATTTATTTCTGCATTCTCGGGCACTATGTCCTATTCTCTTATGGAAAGGACAGAAGGCTATCCCTTGGCAGTCACTGGCCATAATGTCTCTCTTCTGACAGTTATAAACACGTGACTGTCGAAAATCCTCCTTGAGAAGATTTACCTGGCATCTTATTCTGATTTCTAGATGGTGTCCTAGATCTATTTGGACCTCCTTCCTGTTGTCCTATAGCGACTAAAGGTCTGTATATAGGATTCCCTTCAGGTCTTCTACCTAGGATTTTTTGTTTTCCTCCTCTTCAATCTCTGCTACATCTCGGATGTCTCCCACTTACGGGTCATCCTTGCAATGACTTCCGTTGGCAGGCTTCCGATCATTATTGCTAGTCTAAATATTTTTTTAACATGACTCATTAGCATTTTTTGCTTGCCTCCTTCTACCTCTATCCAACCTGTGGATTCCATGAAGTTTACCCCAATTCGTTCATATTGTGATACAACTGAGAGCTAAACCTCTTGATAAACGTCTTTCGTCTAACTTAAATGACGCACGATCCTTGCCAAGCTAGTAACTGGATCTCTTTCACCAACTGTGGAATAGACCTTCCTAAAATACCGTTTCAGTTCTTCCCAATTCTTAAGATCTCGGTAAGTCTCGGAGTGGACTTACCGTTCTAAGTCTCCTCCGGCTTCCAAATCAAGATAACTCTTGGCTTCAATAAGCTTTTCTCTATCTGTCCCCGTTATGCTATCTAGGCGTGTCTCCACCATGCTCTATCAGTTTTCTAAGTTACAAGCTAACTGACCATCCTTTCTTCCGCAAAATTTAGTTATGTGATTAATCACATGTACCCTTGTGTGTTCCCCATTACTGCTGCGCTCGAATTCGCGGACTGTGTACCTTCCGGCATGGTTAATTTCCTTGTTTGACTTCTCGTGAGCACAGGCGTTCTTACGTTCTGATAAGGAGTCGGTCTCCCTTTGACCGTCGACTCGTTAATAGAAATTTTCTTAAGTACTGAGTATCATTAAAAGTATCAAAGTTATGACAGTAATATCCCAAAAAGAAATAATGATAATAACAATAAACTGTTTTTACTTAAGTATTCGATCACCCAAAAAAGGTAAAAGAATTTTCCCCAGAAATATTCTCAAAGTCTTACGTTATCGGTAAGCGATTCTTAAACAACAACAAAAACCCTCTTAACAGTACTGGTAAAACGATACTGAACTGACCGTAAAGTGTACGCTAACGAGAGACCTCCCGTGAATTACCCTTGTTATCCTAAACAAACAAAATAAAAACAAGTAAACATTCATTCGACGTAACGAATAAGAGTAAAAAGCAAATACT
>NC_087207.1:83530002-83540002 GCF_015104395.2 Macrobrachium nipponense
TATATATATATATCTATATTATATAATAATATTATCTATATAATATATATATATATATATATAGATATATATATATATTATATTAGTATAATCTATAATAATTCACATATGAATATATATATATTATATCTATATATATATAATATAATAAATATATATTATAATATAGATATATATATTATATATATATTATGAATTTAAGTATAAATATATATATATAAATATTATATCTATATATATTATATTAATAATATATATATACTCTATATATAAATTCCTATTATATATATATATATATATAATATATTATATATATATAAATTATATATATATATATATATAATATATATATATTATATATATATATTATATCTATAATATTGGCCCATCCTTCGCTTTTCATTTTTTTTCTTCGTGGCAAAAACTTTTATTTATTCATAGCATCACGTTTTTTATATACTTCGTGATCAAGTAATTCATATGTATATATATATATATATATATATATATATATATATATAATATATATATATATATATATATAATATATATATATATATATATATATATACATATATATATATATTATATATATATAATAATATATATATATATATAAAATAAACGAAGGAGTCTGCAAGATCTTTCGACTTTAAAAGTCCTTTACTGAGCAGATACTGACAAAAGTACGAGATAAAGCTGACTACATATCACGTATGCAAGCCCTACTGGATGTTGATGTGACTTATAAAAAACTAACAAAAAATCCTCTTGATCAAGTCATAAAAAACTTCAATAGCATAGTGAAAAGTATCCTTAAAGATAAAACAGAACTACTAGGCAAATTGTCAGTAAAATCTTCTTTGCTACCTTACTTTTATGGATCAGTCAAAACGCACAAAGAAAATAACCCTATGCGGCCTATTATCAGTACTGTTGGTTCAATTTCATATAAACTCTCGAAATATATCACTAAGATCTTGTCCCTGTTACTTGGAACCATCTCTGATTCTCATATATATAATTCTCTAGATTTACTTGATAAATTAAACAAAATTGCTCTTTGCCCTACTGATAGATTCGTTAGTTTTGACGTATGTTCTCTTTTTACTAAAGTCCCTATAGACTCTATTTTAGAATATCTTAGCAATGAACTAACTCAGCATGAATTACCTCTACCTATAAGTCACATTATTTCACTCACGAGTTTGTGCATTCGTGATTGTAAGTTTATATTCAATGGTGAATTTTATCAACAAATTTTTGGCATGGCAATGGGAAATCCTTTATCACCATTGCTCTCAAACCTGTATATGGAATTCTTTGAAAAACGCTACCTACCTAATATCATTCATATTCCTGTAAAGTGGTATCGTTACGTTGATGATTGTTTAGCTGTTCTTCCTGTCGGTATTGATGTAAATGATTTACTCTTTAAATTAAAAAACAGGTACCATCGATTAAGTTTACTCTAGAATTAGAAAAAGACAATTGCCTCCTTTTCTTAGACGTTTTGATACATAGAGAACCATTTCAATGTAAATTCAGTATTTATAGGAAACCGACTGACAACTTAACTTATGTTCATTTCTTCTCAGGCCACCATCTTAATATAAAAATATAAATTTTTTCCTCTATGTTTTTACGAGCATTGGGAATTGTCAGTCCACAATATTTGGATCAAGAAATTAAATACATAAGAAAAATAGGGTAAGATTTATGCTATCCTTCACATATATTAGACATTTGTTATAATAAAGCCCACAAAAATTTTATACTGTAAATAACACACAGAAAGAAAATTCTAAGAACTTTCTCAGTTTGCCTTATTTTAACGGATTTGAAACCATTAAACCATTGTTAAAAGTTTTTAATGTCAACCTTGTTTCTTCCTATAATAACACACTAAAAAGAATGTTAATAAAAAATGGCCCCAGAGAAAGCAACAACATAATATATAAAATTCCATGTATGGATTGTCCCTCATTCTATATCGGACAGTCCAGCAAAGGCTTAGAAGTAAGGCTAAGCCAGCATAAATACTCTGTAAAAACTGAGCAAAAATCTAATGCATTATTCATTCATTTAAGTGAAAACAACCACCGAAATAATTGGATTGATAGTTCAGCAATTGCATGGTCAAGAGATGTCTTATCACGAAATCTTTTAGAATCTGCTTTAATACAACTTACTTTTCATTGTAATTTCAATGTTAGTCGTGGCCTTTTTTATTTAGACCCTTGTATCTGAAACATGTTTAAGAATGACCTCAAAGATATAATTACTGACTTAAATAAAAATCAGTTGCCTTAGAGTTATTAAATTTTGTTGTAATGTATGTCTGTCATGTTTTGTGAATATGGTTTTGTTTACCAAGTTCCGAATAGCTGTCACCTATAATCCTTTAATTGTCTGGAGATTGTATCTGAGA
The DNA here is from genome assembly GCF_015104395.2 of Macrobrachium nipponense. NCBI lineage: Eukaryota > Metazoa > Arthropoda > Malacostraca > Decapoda > Palaemonidae > Macrobrachium > Macrobrachium nipponense. The sequence goes on from NC_087207.1 coordinate 83,532,434, forward strand.
TGATTGTCTTAAACCTTTAATTGCACCCATTGTTTATGCTTGTTTGGGAAGGTTTCTTATCTTCCAGGTGTGTCGGATTCTAGGTACTAATCCCTTTATAATCCCTATCTGTCAGTTATATGAACCTTCTTGTATCGTCTTTTCTTGTACTTTTTTGTGAGTATCTGTCAGTAAAGGACTTTTAAAGTCGAAAGATCTTGCAGACTTCCTTCGTTTATTTTTCCTTCGTGGCATTTATCTTTATTTATATATATATATAAATATATACATATATATATACATATATATATATATATATACATATATATATATATATATATGTATGTGTGTGTGTGTGTGTGTGTGTGTGTGTGTGTTTGTGTGTGTGTGTGTGTATGCATGTATGAACTTCAGCTATATATATATATATATATATATATATATATATATATATATTTATATATATATATATATATATATATATATATATATATATATATATATATATATATATATATATATGTTTAATCATTTTATGCTCCAGAATCTGAATAAGAACTTTATGTACACCTTTGATTATAAAAAATATGCTCTTCATTCAGAAACATAATTTGCTCTGTTTGATTCCAAATCTAGATCAGTTATGGGCTTATTAATTATGAAATATTCGACTTATGATGGATAGACTTGGCCTGGGTGTTTAAAAACTCGAATAGTGCAGGGAGCAAGAGTGCAGCCATCACCCAAGCAATATCTACGATGAAGTTTTCAAGACTCTCTCTCCCCTTTACACTCATAGCCTCCTACGTTCTCAAACATCTCGCTGGTCTCACGTAGGAGAGTTAGATATGGTAGATTTAGCTCGTTACGACCTTTCTCCTCTACTAGAAAGCTTTAATAAAAACCACAGCCAGCACTGAGGAGGAGCAGGAGTTTCGAAGCAACAGATAAGCTAAGCTCTTTTACGATGTAAGTTTCGTCACTTGTGACCTCACTAGCCGTCGTACCCATGAAAAATATCGGCTCTAAACACTGATTAAACTTTCATAATTTCTCGGAACTTTTAATAGCAGAAAAGTGGATCGCTCAAGTCACTTTTAAGGCGAGACCTTTGAAGAAGAAGAAGAAGAAGAAGAAGAAGACGAAGCAGAAGAAGAAGAAAATCTTGATAAATGACCCTTCTTTCTTTTTCTTTTAGGATGGGTCAAGGTGATTAGGCAATAACCGTTGGAATTAATCTTTACAGTTAATAGTCTCGTGGTATTATAAACCTTTATGTATAATATCATCCTGATATTATAAGCCTTTATGGTTAATAACATCATGTTATTATAAAACTTTATGGTTAATATCATCATGGTATTATAAGCCTTTAAGGATAACAGTTATAGTATAAACCTTTATAATTAATATGATCATGGTATTGTAAACCTATATGGTTAATATTTTCATTAATTTTTTTCACCTTTGTTGATATTATTTTCATGGTATTATAAATCTTTATCGTTAATGCTTTCATGGCATTATAAACCTATATGGTCAATATTGTTATTTTATAAAACTTTATGTTCAAATTTCCCTGGCATTATAAACATATTCTTTTACCTTCCATAGTGCCCAGATCGATCAGCAGGTGAGAAGACAACAAGACCAGGGATTTCCAGGTACTGTACGAGTAATTTTAAGTGCACTCAGTGGATGGTTTTACCTCTTCTCTGTATTTTGTTTCATTCTTGCAAGGCAACCCCCTCCCCCCTTGTTGGCTTAGATTTACACTCCCCAATTTTGTTTCAATGATGCGATTAATTCCCCTAGTGATGCTATTAATGATGATAAACATTTCCCCAGTTAATCAAGCAATATTCTATGCCCCCTTAAGTGCACTTTAATATGCAATGCTAAGAGTAATTAATGTGCAGCATTTCCCTACATGTCCATCGCCTTAGTACTGATGCTAGAATGAAGTCTCTTTGCAGACAAATATCATGCCTGGTTGTGAGAGAAAAATTGGAAAACCTTGGAAATGATGCTTGCCTTTAAATAATCTGCATGCACAAATCATATCTTCGGGTCTGGGTCCTTTCCCAGCCACGTGTCTCTGGTGGACCTGCAATCAACCACTTTCTATTAATCTCTGGACCTACACATAATTTAAATGTAAATATAGTTCATTTAAACTAAAGGCCAGAGTTTTATGTAAATTCCTCCTTTCAGTAATATTGGCCTTTAGCCATAGACTTTTTGTTCGCTATTATTCTACTCCCTCCAGGCAAGGCCATTTTAGGAGTCTAGGAAGTCACATACATACATTTTCACTGAGGGAACAAGCAGTTTATCAAAATATACACACACACGTATATATATATATCTATATATATATATATAATATATATATATATATATATAGATATATGAATTTGTTTATTACTATATGCTGTTACTTTTGTAATACATATCATCCTCTGCATAACTGTATGAAGTGTTGTAAAAATTTTTGCAATATTTTCAGATTCCTTTTTTGGTTTAGAGTTAGTATGTTCTAATAATGTATGTTCAGATTTTGCATAACATAATTTAAAAGTTAAGAAAAATAATTAGCATTGTCTGTTCCAAGCAGGAAGATATCTGTCACCAATTAGGGCCATGTGGTTCCATTTTTTTTTTTTTTTTTTTTTTTTTTAATAATCTTGCGATACTCGTGACTTTGTTTAAGACTTGTCTCTTTGCCCAGTAATCATGTGAAGGATTACACCATCTTTCGTAATCATAAATCGTTTTACATCCGTCTGGTACCTTTCACATCATATAAGTAGTTACAGATGTTTTTGTATTGAAAACTATCTAATATTATCTCTTATATCTCTCAATTTGTCAAAAGAGAATTTGTAGACTTGCAAGTAGTTTAAATCTTGAAATGGAAAGTTTGTGACGTCACTCCAGGAAATGATAAAACTTATTCAATTTTAGAAAATTCTATAATCATATCCTTTATTCTAAAAGACCGTTATTGTCTTAAATCGTGTATTAATAAATGTTATTTATAATTGTAAGCCCACTTTCTTTCCACTTATTGTTTTGAAAGAGAATTTTTACGATACTAGTGAACTTCGGGTGCAAAACGATTTGAGCCCATTAGGGCCTTGATATCTCGCCCATACAAGGGAGAGAGAGAGCTCTCATTACGGGCTTTGAACTCCTGGTGTACAGAGTTCATCTCTCTCTCTCTCTCTCTCTCTCTCTCTCTCTCTCTCTCTCTCTCTCTCTCCAGCGCCATTTTTGATTCCACATTAACGTAAAGATTTTATACTTTGTGATTGGTCACTCGTAACTTTTAAATTTCATATTTCTTAGAGTTATTTAGTATTACTTAGTGCTTCATGTGGAATCTGAACAATTATTGTAAAAGTGTGTAACAGGCACCTCGTGTGTAAGTGTTTGTTGGTGATTTCAAAAAAGGCCTTTTAAAATTGGTGTACCAAGGTAAGAGTTTTTTAGTAAGTTCTGCACACTAAACTTAAATTTAAAAAGTTGTTTAGTGCATTTATCCATTTTTGTTATTGAAGTGATTTTTTGTGCATTTATCCATTTTTCTTATTGAAGTGATTTTTGTGTGTGAATTTGTCCATTTTTCTTGCTAAAGTGTGTTTTTTGTATATATTCAGTGTGATTAATGGCTAATTTTTGCAATTTCGGTATTTTCCATATTTTTCTGTTTCCATTTACATTCATAATTTGATTAACTTAATTTTTTCATTAATTAATCGTTGCATATTTGATTGAATTTAACACTTGTGAATTAATTTACATGAATGATTACTAATCATAAATTCTATTATACAGAACAACACAAAGTAAACAGGTCTACGCATTCTAACCGACCTACTCACATGCCCTTATACTTTATACTTATGCCAACCAAACCAACTACGAAACCATACGCACGTACCACTGTGCCCATACGTACTCATGCATATGTATGCATCATCTATCGTCACAACTCGACAATAGCCTACATGGATACCTATATATATAGTATATATATATATATATATATATATATATATATATATATATATATATATATATGTACATATACATAATACTCATCCTCTGTACACAAGTACATCCATTTTTCTCTTCTTCTTCTTCGTTTACTTAACATTTCACCAAGAAAACGCCCAGACCACACCTACCATTAAACAAAACTCTAAAATCATTATGAATGCCGGGGCAATCCGTCTTAATGTAACGACTCTGAATAATTAAGGAGCGAGATTTGTGCCTCACAAGTTTCCTTCCAAGTTCTTCCAAAAAAAAAAAAAAGAGAGAGAATCTGCTGACTTCTCAGGAGGATGAAAACGTCATTCTGGAAATACAAGCGTCTCCTAATTTCCGCCTGATGAGTCGGTCTTCTTCTTATCAGTTTCGGGCAGGAATTCATGCCAGGTTGTGTATTTACTTCCATGGCAGGAGTTTCTGTCGGTTTACCCTTTCAATTTATTTGGTTCTCTTTTAATAAGTTAGATCTCTTCTTTCCTAATTTCCCTTGACCTCCTCTTAGTTCTTCCTAATGAACGCCTTAATAGTCTTTGGAAGCTTGAATTTCAAGTCAACGGCCCTTTTGGTGGGTTGTTCCATATGAGTTGGTTTCATCCTCTGGTTAAATAATAATAATAATAAAATAATAATAATAATAATAATAATAATAATAATAATAATAATAATAATAATAATAATAAAATAATAATAAAATTCACCCACAGGTAAAATAATCATAAGAAAAACATGGAAAGTATATTGTCGAATAAACTCCGCTGGTGCTGCCACATTTTTAATGAGATGATTATAATGGCTGTGATTACTTTATTGCAGAGTTAGGAAAAATACATTATGCTGTGAAGCTGGTTGTGGATCATGTATCATAGAAAAATAGGATGTCTCAAAGATATCATCAATATTTTGGAAGACGAAAATCGATTCTATTTTTTAATCTATTTATTTCAAACACACATTAAGATATAATTGCGGGTTTTAATGAATCAAGTCATTATTAGCATAAAAACTACAATAGATACCAAGTTAAATTAAACAAGCCTAATTATGACGCTTACGAATATCAGGGAGCCACATACAGTTACAGGCATATTTTAATTAAGAGAATGACGTCATCGACTGAAAAACCGGTCTCCTCCCTCCATCAACCCCCCCCACAAGAACCAGACCAGCAGTTTACACCATAACAAAGAATCATAGTCTTTCATAATCAGTTATAAAACCCACTTTCACTCTTTCTACCTGCAGTTCAATACAACAAGAATCTACTTTTTAACTCCCCAAGGAACAGTTATCATTATCATTATTAAGAATATAAGCTTCAACTCCCCAAGTTGTATTTCATAAAATGAAATTTCTTCCTTCTACGCCTAGCCTACTAGCATACTAGCCTACGCCTCTCGTACATGTAATAAAAATAATAGATAGAAAAATAAAAACGATATTCATTTGTTCGGTGCAGAGCAAAACAAACTACCAGCGCACGAATATATATAGATATAAGTTTTATATAGATATAAGTATTTCATACAAACGTAATCAATATTCATTTGGCTTAAAAGTGCTTGAAATTTTTTCTGCCAGATTACAACGCAACGCAGTGCCAAAACACAATGAGTTGTATATTTTCAATTTCATTCGACCATTCGGGAGCGAATATGACATTTCATTGATATGGTGACCTGAGGGAATTGAAGGAAAATTATTTCTTTTCTGTCAGACACAATAATATATTTATTATAAATTATGATGAGAGTTGGTTTCATCGGTTGTTTAGAGCGACTGTCACAAAATATTAGAAGACTGGTAATTGAAAATTAAAATGAATCTAGATTTCAATAAAACGCAACCCCATAATAATTAAGTGGTAATTACTTGTGTATATATATATATATATATATAGTATATATATATATATATATATATATATATATATATATATATATATACACACACACATATATATATATATATATATATATATATATATATATATATATATATATATATATATATATATATATACACGTATATATATGAAACAACCATGATTTGACAATCTCAGAATCGTTAATGGTCAAACGACTCTTCCCCTTGTTGTACAGCGAAACCTCTGCTGGCAGACTGTATTCTCTTAGTCTTTATTTTTCTCTATAGTCTTGACATTGCCGCTGAACAGGTTGGTCCAGGTTTGCTCAACTTTTGAACTTTTTTTTAATTTATTTTGATAATTTTTTTCTGTTTATTTTACGTTTTGTGTTTTTTAAGTTGTCCTTATAGTTGTATCTTTTAATATTTTAAACTTATAATCATGCAAAAATATGACTTTTTCAACAGATAACACATTTTCAGGATCTTTGAATAAAGGAAATACCCCACCAGTAAGCACAATTTTTCTGAAGTATTCGCCATTCCATGACTGACCTTTTTTCTTTGATGATCTACATTAACCGTTTGGCTGTGAAACAGAGAGAAATTCCCAAACATTCAGGAAATTTCACAACTTGGTGATAGCGCACCTCATCGCTAATATCATCCAACTTTGCAGCTCAAATGATGTCATTTTTATGATTTGGCTTCCTGACTGTGTAAATAAAGAATTCATCTGATGCGGCAACATGGAGTAAGTCAGCTTCATCCCAATCTTTAAGAAATGAACCACAAAACCATGCACGGTCTTCCCTCTGTTGCTGAGTGATGTTGGGCTTGCCGATAACATGAAATGACTTGAAACTAGATTTTTTTTCAGCTCAAGATATACAGCACTATAACTTCTTTGCTTTCCCCTTTTTGTTTCTAGTTCAGGCGCAAATTTATGTAAAGACTTTCTTGGTCTACCCTCCGCCTTAGCATTGTAGAAATTGGGACGATAGCTCTGTAATTGCTAGGTCTCATGATTATGTTTGAAACAATTTACTGGAATCATCAATTATACAAATCAATAATGAAAAAACCTGAATCTTATCCTGGGATTGTACCATTTGGACCCATATATTTGTAAAATGCTTATGAAAGAACTTAAAATAAATGAATTAACTACTAATTAATTAGTCCCACATGTTTTTATTAATTTTTTTCTTATGCTCGCTATATTTATATCTCATATTCGTTTGTCACCATTATCTGAACACTTTTGTAAATTCATGTTGTTACTAATACAAGGTGTATTGGTTTTCGAATTCACTTGCCTTTGACCAGTGTGTTTGACCGCTCTGAAATCATTGATCTAGCCTTCGGGATTTTGCTAATTTTGTACTGCCCGTTTGTATATGAATCTTTGTTCTTAAAACAAAGTGCATTGTTTTCTGACTAAATGACCTGTGACCACGTGTGGGTGGCTGATTTCAATTCTCTGATCTAGCCCACAGGCGTTTTCTCGTTTCCTTTAGCGACCTGGACCTTTTGGTAATCCTGTAATATCCGTTTATTTATGCTTACCTGTAGTGTTTCTAATTTTTCTGATAAGTCTTGCTTCTAGAAAGGGTCGTTAAGACGTGAAGATCTCGGCAGCACTGGTTTGTTTTTTCCTCCGAGGCA
>NC_087207.1:83545002-83642502 GCF_015104395.2 Macrobrachium nipponense
CCTCACTATTTCAAATTTTAGCAAAGAATGAAGTACAAACAGTTAATATTGAATGCAGTAGGGATAACTTATTTTAATAGTAATCGCTCAATTCCTAATAGTTCGTCATTCAATCGTTCTTTGCTTTATACGTAACTAGCAGCAACATAATGCTAAAAACATACAATACGTTGTCGATGGTAATAAAGAGAAGGATCCTAATTATTACAAAAAGAAATAGAAACAGTAGCCCGTTCAGAATCAAACAAGCAAACTCGGTGACTGTGTCACCCAGTCAAGCGGTCAAGGTCAGTCAAAACTGCCGAGTGTTCAAAGCATAGCAAATTCCACACAATAAGCGACTCTAGCAGAGTGGGGAAAAGCGATGTTGGATCATACATCCCAAATACCTTTTTAAAATTAAAAAGGAATTTCCCTATGCATCACACGACAGTATCAAGTAATCAGAGCAGGTTCTAGTAATTTTAATACATTAAGTTATAATAAATACTGGTGGATTAAGCCCAACTGTACGCGCCGTAAAAATTAGAATATCTTGTTTTATTCCTTTAGTAAACGTAATATCCTGTATTTACGGACTCACCGTCTGTTGTTCGAACTTCCCTAATGAGAAGTCTGGATAAGCGAGCGCTTACAGATACCTCTATAGTTATAAAAAACATTGATCTGTATGTAGTGTAATTGTAAGATCCATCTAGGGGTATACAAAATATTATCTTACATCCTGCAAAATAAGGCGTGTTTATCAAAGGAAAATCCTATAAACCTTCAAACATATTAAAATCAGTTTGAACAAAAAAAAAAAGAGACAATTAATCAAATAATAACTTATATAAAGGAACTATACATTTGTCTCATAAATCGTAACATTGTTCAAATGACCCAACAGAATTCTCCCACAACCGCAGTCGTAGTTTGCACGCAAAATCTCGTGTAAAAAGACTTTGCTGGGAAATGAAATTTTAATCCTTCCCGACACTCTGAAATATAACGATTTCCGCGAACAAAGCCCTAAAAGTATACATATCGTGGATACGGAAGTTATAAATATCGCATTTTTTATTGTTGCTAATTTTTAATCACGCCCAACCGGTCGTGGATGAATCTCTCTGATAATCTATCTAAAGTAATATCCGTAAAGTCATTCAAGCAGAGGTGATTCAGCAGAATTTTTTTTTAATTTTCTACCTGAATACCAGGAAGTTTCTCCACTAGCGAGTGATCTCTGGGAGAAAAACGGATGTCATTGAAAACAAAATACGGTCTAAGGACAAACATAAAGCTATATACGTACCTTCGTGTAGAACCCCAATGAAATTTCAAAATAGAGATAAATGACGAAGTTGAAAAATGTTAGTAATAGGAGCCATTAGGAAATCAAATAAGCCCATATAATTTTTCCCTCAAACGTCATGCCATAAAAGATCGGACTTGGCGTATCTGCGTAGATTTCTGACGCTTAAACAAGGAAACGACTCCCGATAGTTTCCAGTGCCATGTACTGACGACATCTTATCTCTGTTAGGTTAGAATAAATTTTTTTTTTTCACCAACTTGGACTTACTTAAAAGCTTTTACCAGATACCATTACCTAAGTGATTGTACCTCATACACCGTTTTCAGCACACTCAGGGGACATTATCAATTTTTACGTATGCCTCCGGCTTACGTTGCACCCCAATTACAATATAGTGTTTGGAGACTTTTAGGGGATACCCTACATGCTTATATGGTTGATCTAGTAATCTTTTCTAATACCTTAGAAGTACATTCACATAAAGTAGAGCTAGTGCTACAGAGACAAAGACAAATAATCTCTGAGTAAAATATCTAAATGTGAGTTTTTAAAAAACCGAACATGTTTATCTAGGTTTTATGTGTCTAGTCAAGGTCTTAAAGTAGTCCATGGTAAGGTGTCGGCTATTCATAACTTTCCGGTACCTATTAACGTAAAAGGGGGATACAGCACTTTGGCGCTGTAGTGGGTATTACAATCGTATGTAAATATGTAACTCTTCAATCATGACAGCTCCTTTAACAGATCTTACGAAGAAGAGCGTAGATTTATTATGGTCTAAAAAGCATCAACGGGCGTTCGATATCCTAAAAGCGGAATAATGCAGCTCACCTAACTTAAAAATCCTGATTTAAATAAGGCATTTTTTTTTATTGCAATAGACGCCTCAGACCAAGGGGTAAGAGGGATACTACTTCAGCAATATGATAAACAGTTCTTTCCTATAGCTTTTTATTCATGTAAACTAAAGCCCTCTGAAAGTAAATATACAGTAATAGGCAAGGAAGGGCTAGGTATCTTTAACTCATTAGTACATTTTAAGTTCATAATCTATGGCTATCCTGATAAAGTCCTTACCGAACATGAGTCCTTTACCGAGTTTTTCAAAGGCTTTAATCACAGTCCAAAAGGAACTCGGTGACAAATGATCACTCAGGTCTTTGGAGCCAAGATAAGATATCTACCTGGGAAAGCAAATATCATAGCTGACGCATTATCCCGCAATCCCGCACCATACAGCAAGGAACCATTAATTGGACTAAAAGATAATAAATTTATCCTAAAGTCGTATTTATTACAGCAAGTAACGTAACTCTTAGCTGGCTGAGAGCAATCTCCTGCCAAGTGACGACGTCATCATTGCCGTATCAGTATTTGTTCCTTTTAACCTCAATAATCTGCTTACACAGGCTTCATCTCGCGCTTGCAAAAGCAGATTGACTGGAGAAAGGAATGCTTAGCCCGAACTTCTCATGGGCAAGGCAGACGTTAGGTACAAGTGTCTATCGGTATGCGCAATGCAACTTGCAATCATTTTAAAATTAATAAACAAAATAAGGAAATAGAATTTCTATAACAACAAAATGAATTAATTTTTTTCTGAACCTCATAGACATTTAGAAGTATCAAGATATGTATATGAAATATTTACTTGCAACATTAGCCTATTACAATTCAAGTAAAACATTCATGGGAAAATGTCACATTTTCTTGAAAAACCCAAAGTTTATTTAGAAATTAGTTACATAGTGGGTTTTTTTCGTTGCATCTCCTACCTATTAATAAAGTTTTTAAAAAAATAACCTCAGAGGATGCGCGCGAGAAAATTGAATATGAAACTTTTGTTAGGGCACATAGAATCATGATTAATATTCTCTTTGACTCTTATGTTGCCTGGCAATCTTACAAAAAGCCCTCCCGTTTTTCCACTTCTTTATTGGTCTAGTAATTTACTACCCAGTAATATCGAATTTTCTTTGGGATTTGTATTGATATCTGTTTATTTGTTATAATTATGGATATTTTTACAGTCATCATAGACCTGGATAGGTTCACTCATTGTTAATGCCATGGATAAAAAGCTTGTACAGCGGACTCTTTTGAATTCCAAAATATCAGCGAATTCATGTGGGTTTAAGTCTGGTCTAAATGGCTCTCTTCCCTCCCCTGTATTTATATATATATATATATATATATATATATATATATATATATATATATATATATATATATATATTAGCATTAAGCTAGAAATGTCCTTCAATATCTAATTCGCTCTGCCTCGGAATTATTATATTTTCATATGCGTTATCCAAACGGCATTTTTTTAGATGATAAGGAATTCGTCGGCTCTTGGAATCGAACATTTATGAAAATATTTTATTTCCAAGGTAGAGCAAATTAGATATAAAGGACAATGCTACCTTTATGTTTATATATGGATCTCGGTGATGTGATGAAATTATACACACACACTCTCACACACACACACACACACACACATACACACACACACACACACACACACACATATATATATATAATATATATATAGATATATATATATATATATATATTATATATATTGCCTACACAATAAAATTATTTTTGATCCTTATGATTTGCACTCTGCATTGTGACTCGAATTATCTCCATAAAAAAACAAAGATTTATCGTAATTTTAAACTTAAATCAAAGACTCCAAAACCCATTGCCACAGAGAACAATTGTTTTGGTTTCTGACTCCAGAATTACACCAGCAAACAATTATTACCCTTTGGGAATTTTAGTAGCAAGGGGTGGAAAATAATTTTGACAAGTTACCATACTATAAGTTATGAAATGATGAACTGCTCACAAAATTTGAAATGAAACAGGGGCGTATTCTAATAAATGCTCTAACGAGGGATGAAGATGGATGTGCAATGAAGTAATTGCCTAGGGGGAATCTATTCTCGGGTGGGAAAAAATCTCCCCCTTGATCTTGTTAGTATCAAAGGAAAAATGGATTTACACACACACACACACAAATATATATATATATATATATATATATATATATATATATATATATATATATATATATATATATATATATATATATATATATACATATTACTACTTTCAAAATGCATATATTCCCTCTCTGACTGTATAAAATATTGTGTATAAGATTTTGGCAACATTTTTTCAGATCCCTAGATAGCTTAGAGATAGGGTGTTTAAATGTGTGTTCAGATTTCGCATAACAAATAATAAAAAGAATATATAACGTAGAATGTAGGAAGAGAGAGATTTTCTTTGTCCGTTCAAAGCTAGAATTGTTTCAGTAACTTTTCATCTCCTCGAGATTAAGGGAGCTCGAGTCTTCGCGTTGTTATCAAAATATGTCAGTCTTAATTATCGCTCAACCTCTGTTTCGATCGGGTACGTGTCTGTTGAGCAGAATCGTTTCGTACGCGTATGTCTTTGATCAAAGCCACGTGGAAATTTCACAGTTTGTATGTAAAGTTGGGTCATAATGGAAGCTTCTGGAAGAATTATTGCCCAAAACGTTTTGTGCCCGATCCACTTTCCAGCTTCCATAAGGGAGAAATTTTTCATTATATCTTAGATACTCGAAGCGTTCACATCTCTTTCTCTCTCTCTCTCCCTCTCTCTCCATCGCATAGCACTTTTGATTTTAAAGTAACGTAACGATTTTGTACTTATTGAATGGTCACTCGTAACTTGTAAATTTCAGATTTGATATTTCTCAGAGTTTATTTAGTGCTATTTAGTGTTTTTTGTGGAATCTGAACAAACATTGCTAGGTAACGGAGCCTGGTTTTGTGAATGTGTGAAACAAGCCCACATCAAAGAAAGAAAATTGGTATACCAATAAGGTAAAGTGTGTTATATTTTTATTAGTTGCAACTAATAACTAATGGGAACAGTGGTTAACTAATAACTAATAACTATTGGTTCAGATGGTTTAAAGAACTGATAACTAATAGTTACAATGGTTTGAGAGAAACTATTTACGTTTTTACTCATAGCAAATTTTTGTGTTTTGTGTTTATTCATTTGAAGGGATTTTTATGTCCATTTTCTTATTGACGTGTGTCTTTTTATTTTATATTCTGTGTGATTAGTACTTTTTGTAATTTTGGTATTTTCCGCATTTATCTGTGTTTTCATTTGCATTCATAATTTAATTAACTTAGTTATTTTCATTGCTTAATCATTGCACATTTAATTAAATTTAACACTTGTGAATTAATTTGCATTTACTTAGAATTCTTTTCAAGTTTTATTATTGTTTAGCACTTGTGAATTAATTTCCAATTTTCAATTATTGCCTAACACTTGAATTTTGATTGAATTAATTTTCTTGAATTTTGTGATAAATCAATTTTGATTTAATTTTACTTAATTGATTCCAGAATTAATTAAACTTTACTTTGTTTTTAAGTAACAGTAATTTTCCCTGATATTGTGAATTTCACTTATAAATTTTGAGTTTAATAATAAATTTTTGTATTTAAAGTTTTTATAAGTGTTTTCATTTTTAACTGTATATTTGCATATGATTATATTTATCTTAGGTAGAAACATAGAGTGGTAATTGATCTGTTTTCCTTCAATTAACTTGAAGTGACTTAGAACCAGTGAGATACTTAGACTTCTGAAATCAGGAAAATACTTAGACTTTTAAAGATGTTGATGGAGTGATGCCTTTTGATTAATTTGATTACTAACAAGATTACCTCATACCTGTCTAAAGAGGTGAAAAGAGGGAGAATGGCTAATAATATGTTTAAAGTGTTTTATATAATAATAAAGTCACATAGCTCTATCGCCTAGAGACAAGGGGTGGTACGCTGCAAAGTTCACATTTGAGAGAAAGGTATTTGCTGAACAAGCAACTTGTCTCAGAGGTCGTTCCCCGTTTGCGAGGCATGTGCATTCGTTTGTACGTGTATTACAGGCCTACTGGTTCAGGGTACTTGTGGAAGACGCATTCTTTGTGCAAAAGAGAGAACAAGTGGTTGCTCCAAGTGTCGGGAGAAAACGCCCATCGAAAAGGTAAGACACGTTCTATAAAAACTTAGAAAAACTGTTACCTTTTGGAAAAGAGAGAGAAGTGTGGAAATATTCTCTTTACATAAATACTTTGAAAAGAGTGACGTGGGGTGTCTATATAACTATTATCTTTATTACAGATGGATCTGATTCCATGGTTGATTAGGAACGGGATTCTCTAACTGACGAATACTAGACAATGTGACTTTTTGGGGTTTGAGAGTGTAACCTTAGTCAGGAGGGGGTAGAATGTATCTTATTGGTTTATTTTATGGGTGGGGTAGATTTGGGTGTTTATGCCATTATGACTTGTTAATAATTTTGTTCTTTGTTATAACCAATTGCTTTGGGAAATAAATGATATTTTTTATATTTACGCAGTCTTAATAAGCCTCGTGACATCTTACAGACAGGGCACCGTTGGCAACAGGTAAGAGTTCCCAGTTTGTGTAGTTTAGGGAATAAGGGGGGGGGGGGCTAACAGTGGTGGCTGCTGTAAAGGGCTTTTTATATATTTTTCAAGCTGTAGGTACGCTCCGAAGGGACTGGTGACCAGTTAGAAATAGGGGGTTTCGGTTTTTATTTTGATAGGAAAAGGGGTTATTAATCATGTCACAGGCAACTCAGGGTCATTACTGCTGATTCGACAGAGAGAAGCTGTTCCTCAGACAGTCTTCCTCTCCCAAGCCAAGTCAGTTGATTTCTTGAGATTACGGAATAAAGGTGTTTAAAAAGAGAAAAAAGTGGGGGGAGAAAAGTTTAGTTTTCGACATATTAAAGTGTTTCGCAGTTCGCGCATGTTTGCGGTGTATGTGAATTCGGTTTACGGTCATATGAAGACGTAAGTGTATTTTCGATTTTTCTTTTATTTTCTCTTTCTTATTATCTCTTTTTATATTTTGTGGATTTTCTTTAACTTTTTGTTCTTGTTCATGTTCCTTGTGTTTGTGTGTGGCGAACTTGCCTGAGTGGGATTTTTGCGGCAAGTCGTGCCAGAGAGAGAGAGAGAGAGAGAGAGAGAGAGGCGAGTTAGCTCGGAAACACCTTGCGTTCTTTTTCTTTTCCTATCCCTTCCTTGCTATTATTATTTTTTTTTATTGTCATTTTCGTGGGGTTGATTTTGTGATTGGGGACGGGGCACGCTTACCTTTTGTTATCTATTGTTGGGAAAAAATTTTTTCTTGATTGGGTTTAGTGTATATAAATACAGTGATGTTATTGAGATTGGGGAACAGCCTTGGGAAACAAGATAAAACGGCGGATGCTTTAAACCGACGACGCTACTACATCACATGACGAACATTTCTGCGGGGGTGGGTCAGCCCGTTCAAAGGGACTTGTGGATGGCGCCATTGTCCCAGCCTATAAATATTTTCATAGAAGGAGTTAATAACTATTTATCGGGAAAGAATATAGTAGACGATGTAGAGGCATTCAGAGAGGCGAAAACTTTGCTAGATTTCAATAAGGGAGACCTCAGTCATAGGTCAAGGAGTTTCCAATTTACAAAATGTCGTACCTGGACAGACTTGCAAGCATTTTTGAAAACGTCATATGGCTCAAAGGAACACGGAGATATGGTGAGAGACCTTCGAGCATAGTTCAAAGCTGTTTGACGAAGTGGCAGATTGGGTAGGAAAATTGAAAACATCTAAATGGGTTACAGGGGATAATCTCCCTCTAAATAATGTTCATAAACTGATCTATTTTTCCCTGCTCTTACACAAGGTACCCGATGCAATAGTGGATAGCTTTGATGAAAAGGTTGAGCCTACCTCAGACGAAGAATTACTTTATACCCAAATAGATAAACACAGGTCTAAATGTCCCACCGTAGATAGCACAATTTTTAACGGGACAGGCCCGAGGGATAGAGTAAAGAGAGACACCGAACTTTCTTCTCATCGTCTGTGTGCAAAAGTTGAGTATAACAAAAGATCGATCGATCAAAAGCAACAGCAGTTGCGTTGTTTCAACTGCAATAAACCAGGACATCCAAAGAAATTGTGTAGGGTTAAATATTGCGGAATGTGTAAAAGTACTGAGCATTATTGGCAGTCTTGTCCATCTCAGATACGGAGAGATGCGAGGCCTGCACCGCAAGGTTCTGGTAATTATAATGTGAGAACTTCCCAGGCGGGTCAAACGAGAGGGCAAAGGGATCGGCGAAATTTTTGGAAGCCCGATCAACAAAAAGGGTACAGGTGATTGGTACATGCCATTGTGGTCTCGTGGGGGACGCCCCAGAGCCCAAGCCCATAGTCTATGGAACAGTAGGGATGTGGATATCCCGGTTTTTATAGACACCGGGGCATCATAAATCTGAATGGACTATAATTTGTATCAATCCATGTTCTCCAATTACCCTTTGCAGC
Organism: Macrobrachium nipponense; assembly: GCF_015104395.2. Lineage (NCBI taxonomy): Eukaryota > Metazoa > Arthropoda > Malacostraca > Decapoda > Palaemonidae > Macrobrachium > Macrobrachium nipponense. The sequence goes on from NC_087207.1 coordinate 83,553,739, forward strand.
CCTCTACGGAGACAGTGTGTGATGTGCAAGCCCATAGATTAAACACCCTGGGTTGTGTACAAATAAGGTTTGCTCTCGGTGACAGAGTGTTAACAGAACCATTTTTGGTAATAAAAGGAATTGCCTTAGGTAAGATTTCGATCCATCGGGTGCCAATGGGATAACAATCGGGAAAATGAATTACCTCATACCATATGAGGACGTGAATAGAATGGAGGACATGGAGGTTATTGAAAGAGGAGAGGTGCTCGGTGGTATTAATGGCGGTGATACGAGTGTTATGGGGAAAGGTAATGTTAAAACACACGTTGGTGATCTGGGAGATGATTACGGGGGTTCTATAAGAGTTCATAGTGGTAACAATGATACTAACAACACTGGTGATGATACTAATATGGATGTTGTTTCTGATACTAACAATGCTGGGGATAATACTGAGGGTGGTAATTTGTATGGGGTGGTGGCAAGGGGAGATACTAACCACAAATATAGAGGTGTTTTATTTGAAGATATTATGTTACTACCAGGTTCAAAGGTTATGGTAAAAGTTAAATTGAAGGAAATGAGAAAACCCCCAGATGTGTGTGTTATTGAAAACAGTGAAAAGCTCAGAGGAGTTGTTAGCACGGCATCGGTGAACAGTGTATCCAAGAATGGGGTTACGTAGGTGGAGCTATTAAACTGTAATGATACAGCTAGGAGATACCAGAAAAATACATATATAGTAGACTTCCATGACTGGAATTGTGATAGTGGTTCTGTGGCTATCGTAGAGGGGAAACCTGAGTTTTCGGAGGCAGAAATACAATCAAGAAAACAAACATTTAGTGAACATTTGGCTAATGCAGATTATAGCGAACACGTTGAAGCGATAAGCGGGCTCTTCGCGGAATTTGGGGATACGGTAGCTTTGCAAGGTGATAAATTGGGGTTGACTAATGTGTTAGGGCATAAGGTAAATATGGAGAGCAACTCAAAACCTATTTATATTCCTGCATATCGCATACCTTTCAAAATCAGAGAACAGGTAGAGAAAGAAGTTAACAGATGGGAAGAAGAAGGATAATTACCCAGTGTGTCTCCTTACAACTTTCCCTTGTTAGCGGTACCTAAGAAAGACGGTTCGGTCCGTGCATGCGACGATTTTAGACGTTTAAATGAGAAAACGATCCCTGACCGCTACCCAGTTGCGTGCATACCAGATCTTTTTGTCGAAATTGGGGGACATAATATTTATAGCTCAATTGATTTGGCGCAAGGTTTCTTACAGGTCCCTCTCAGCGAGAGTAGCAAGGAATATGCCGCCTTATCTGTGCCCAAGAGACACTATGAATTTACGCGAATGCCTTTCGGTTTATCGGGCAGTCCGATGACTTTTACCAGGTTGGTGAACACAGTTTTGCACAGGTTATTGGGCAAAAATGTTTTTGTGTATATGGATGACATCCTGATCGCAACGGACACGATCACGCAACACCTGGAAGTGCTTACAGAAGTACTTAGGAGGCTTAGATTAGTGGGGTTGAAAATCAAGCTAGCCAAGTGTTCGTTCTTGAAAAAGCAGATCACATATCTAGGTCACGTCATATCTAAGGAAGGGGTTAGAGTAAATGATGATAAAGTCAAAGCAATAGCGAATTTTCGCACCCCCAGATCAAAGAAAGAGATTAAGTCATTCCTGGGTATCGCCGGTTTCTTCAGAGGTTCGTAAAAGGGTTTTCTAACATAGCAGCTCCCCTAACTGATGTGTTGCGGGAAGACGTTCAATTTCAATGGAAGGAACCCCAGGCGGAGAATTTTCAAAAGCTTAAAGATGCTAATGAATCCCCCGGTTTTGAAGTTTCCAGATTTTAAGGAACCTTTTACATTAGTGACTGATACAAGCCAGGAAAGGCAATAGGGCGTGCATGCCTTATGCAAAAGTTTGATGGGAAATTTCATCCTATAGCTTTTTATAGCAGGAAGTTCAGGACAAAAGGCAGCAACGAGAAGTCCGTGGCCACCATAGATAAGGAAGCCTTTGCAATAGTGTCGAGCTTAGTTCATTTTAAAATGTTACTGATGGGGAATAAAGTAGAAGTCCTTACAGACCACAAACTGTTACTCGATCTTTTTAATAAACCCGATTTGTCTCCCAAAAGAGCTCGATTGTTTCTAACTATCAGAGATTTTGATGCAAAGCTCAAATATATAGAGGGCAAATTTAATGTTGTTGCGGACGCTCTCAGCAGGAGTTTTCATGACGCGGAAGGTTTCCAAGTCGCGCAGGTCATTAACGAAGCCATACAATGGGATATACCTCTCATAGAGCTAAGGCAAGATGAAGACGAGGTTTTAGCAGATGCGAAAGCATTTCTGAGAGGGGAATTAGTCAAGAAACGTTATAGCTTGCCTTTTTCGGGTTTGGAGTTAGAAGGAAATCTGTTGGTTAGGAAAATTAAATATAAGTTGAGAACCAGTGCAAGTAAAGGAGATACGACACAGATCGTAATTCCGAAAGTCCTAATTCCAGTGGTTTTAGATATAGTTCATTGCAGGTTCGGTAGTCCTCACTTGGGAATAGAAAAAAACTTATGATGAGGTTCGGGCTAAATACATTTGGAAAAATATGGTAAAGATGTGGAAAATTTGTAAGGAATTGTGCGGTGTGCAACGCATGTAAGCCTGCTAGGACAACGTCATGCAAATTAGGATCGTATCCTATACCGAGTAAGCCTTTTCAGAGAATACATATGGATGTCTTAGGGAATTTTTGTGAGTCTAGATATGCGAACAAGTACTTGCTAGTGATAATAGATGAACTTACAAGGATAGTAGAAATTTTCCCACTTAAGCATAAAACGGCCAAAGAAGTAGCCATAGCATTTTTCAATGGTATCGTTTGCAGATACGGTTCACCCGAAGTTCTATTAACCGACAATGGGAGGGAATTTGTGAATAAAACCTTGGAGTGTTTAGCAGAATTCATGGGGATACAGAAAGTAACAATTATTCCATACAGACCCGAGGCTAATGGGTTGTACGAACAAGCAAACAGGAAAGTGCTCGAAGCGCTCAGAAAAACGGTAGGTGGTAATGATAGAAATTGGGACAGATATATTAACGTTGTTAGACATAGCATTAACACCATGGTTAGCGATTCAATTAAAATGTCCCCTTTTGAAGCTTTGTTTGGTTATCCAGCGCGAGGCAGGGGGAGAGTACAGTTGAAGTGCTGATATCCACAGCGAGAGAGAGACACGCATGTCTTAGCCGTAATCTCGAGTCCACAACCAGAGATATGGTTCAAAAGAGTATTAGTAAATCATCTGATCCCAAGATCAATGTCGGTGATAAGGTATTTTTAAAACTTAACGTGAGAAATGAGTTAAATTACAAACTAGGCCCGAAGTTTGAAGGTCCTTTTAAAGTCATAAAGAGAAAATGGAAATAGGTTTGTAGTTTTAAATGAATGAACAGGTCAGTCGAAGCTAACACATATCTCGAAATTGAAAAGAATTGGTTGTGGCAATTAATATATGATCGCGCAATTGCATTCATCCTTTTTTTTTTCCTTCTTGTTATCTGTTTTTGTAATTTGATGACAGAATGGCTTAGCATTTTTTTTCCCTTCTAATGTTTTTCTCTCTTATTGTATGTAAGTCTGCGGCGTTTTGGCGTAAGATTTCGGGGTTAATATTTTTCGGCAAATGTTTGCTTTAGCTGAGAAACGGGATGGTTTTTTGTTTTTTTTTTAGCGTGGGGTCAGTAATTAAATAGAGGAATTATTTACGTCACCTGAGTGGTGTTATTATTAAGATGATGGTTTATGTATAATGAGATGGTTCTGTGGAGTGTGCTTACGAAGTTCAGTACTAAAAATTTTTTTTTGAGAATCAAGAGTTTCTAGCATCGCGAGTCTGAATATGCTGCAATGCTAAGCACCTGACATGTTCATAGGTGGGTTTCTTTTTTGTGCTGAAGTTGCGTTAAGGAGTCCGGTTGCGAACCTTCCCTTTGGAATTGATTACTCGGGGATTTGCATGGTTTTCGGAGATGCTGATTATGACATTCACGAGAAACGTGTCATATAAGGGATTTTTTTTCTTGTCGATAGGGTTGCTGCGCTAGCAGATTCTGTAACAGTACACATTCCGTTTTGGGAAAAGATGTTGAATTATATATATTTTTTTTCCTTTCTTAACGTCGTCTGAGAAGATTAAAAACTAAAAAAAACTGACAGCTTTCCTTTTTCTTTTCTTTCTCGTTCTGTCAGATGCTGAAATATTGTTTAATCATCGCCCTGGGATTAGTGGCGCTTGCAAAGACGAAGTACGCCTGGGTCCCGGAGTGCTAATTGAAGAAGACCACTTAGTATGGTTATCCTCTGATAAAATTACGCTGAGCATCGAGTTCGAAAGTTTGGGTTCAGCCAGGTTAGAACTTGAAGGATCGCGAAGCAGAGTTGAAGGACTGATAAACACGTTAGACGAACTTGAGACTACAAGAAACTTGTCTGCATCACTGGGACGTCTTTTAACGGAAATTAAAATAACTGCAAACAGGGTCAAGGCAAGATCGGGGAAACACTCACTTGGGTCCCAGAGACAAAACCATTTGGGGGGAGGGACCCGCCTAGAAGACAGAAAAGGGCAGTGCAGTTGTTGGTGGCGGGGGGTGTAGCTATTGCAGCCATAGCAGGAGTGGCAATAGCGAGTTTGGTGAAGGTTGGAATATTAGAGGCGGAACTCGCCGAACATGGGAAAGCTCTGAATTCTCTAAGAGGGAGAAATGAGAAATTAGAAACGGATTTTTTGATTGAGTTGAGGAAATCAAAGTAAACATTACATACACGCGACAGTAAAAGGGATCCGAGAAGACCTAGACGTCACCATAACATTTTTCACTATACACTCTACACTGTTGAATATTGAAAAAGAAACAGAATCTTTGTGAATGAGATCAAAAGTCAAGTAGAAGCAATTATAGCAGCTTCACAAGCGAAAATTTCGAGGGAAATGTTGCCGTTGGGAGCTTTGGAGCCAACCTTAAAAGACGCAGCATATGAATGGGGATCAAATATAATTTTTACGGGGGAATTACTTCATAGATACTATGGGTTTTTAAAGGTACAATTATCTGATAAGGGGTTACTTGTTGACATACCTGTTAGCGATAAAAAACCATTTCACAGTTATATACTTAGGCCATTTCCTAGTTCTTTCCAGGGGACAGTAGTGGTTTGAACGGGGGTAGAAGTTGATGTATATATTAGGTGAGGAATTCCACTCCTCAGCAGTTGACTATGAACTGGGATGTGTGTTAGTTTTACGATAGATATGTGTGTGAAAGTCGGATATTACTCTTCGACGTATTGACCTGTCAGGTTGCGAACTAGAATTAGCTCACGAGGACTTACCAACTCATTGGTGACTTTAGAGAATTCCCCGATTCATACCAAGTAATATCGACGGGGATGACGACAGCGGTCTTCTGCATCAGATGCAGATTTCTACTATGTGCAACGGAGACAACAATTCGCTCATTCTACAGGGATCCCAGCTGTTTGACAGTTCCTGCAGGAATTCTTACAGACTCATGGTACTTAGTCGGCGTGTCTACAACTCGTCGATAAAGGTGTTTCACCGACACCATCATGGAAGCCATAAGGCGGTTCGAATCCCGCCTACAGTGGAGTCATTACAGTCCCGCCACTCGAAGATAGTGGTGAAGATGAACCTTTTTTTTTTTCGATGACCGCTATACTATACCAATAGTAATGATCATGTTAGCGCTATACTGATCGCCATTTGTGTACTTGGAGTCCTTAAACTTTTATGCATTCGACGAAGCACAAGTGCTCCGGCGACGGAGGTGGCTCTAAGTCATGTGTACATTGATACATTGGGCATTAGTTGCGATATGGTGTGAGACGGGAGGTGCATTATTTTCTTTTTTGAGCCAGCCTCTGGTTTTATATATATATTGTAAGACGCTTTGTGTATCTAGAGCTAGGTGGGAGCTAGCATGGGGTAGCCGAGCTCCTCTTAAAGAGGTGAAAAGAGGGGGAATGGCTAATAATATGTTTGAAGTGTTTATATATAATAATAAAGTCACTAGCTCTACTCGCCTAGAGACAAGGGGTGGTACGCTGCAAAGTTCACATGGGAGAGAAAGGGGTATTTGCTGAACAAGCAACTTGTCTCAGAGGTCGTTCCCGTTTGCGAGGCATGTGCATTCGTTGTATGCGTATTACAGCCTACTGGTTCAGGGTACTTGTGGAAGACGCATTCTTTGTGCAAAAGAGAGAACAAGTGGTTGCTCCAAGTGTCAGGAGGAAAACGCCCATCGAAAAGGTAAGACAAGTTCTATAAAAACTTAGAAAAACTGTTACCTTTTGGAAAAGAGAGAAGAAGTGTGGAAATAGTCTCTTTACGTAATACTTGAAAAGAGTGACGTGGGGGTGTCTATATAACTATTATCTTTATTACAGATGGGTCCGATTCCATGGTTGATTAGGAACGGGATTCTCTAACTGACGAATACTAGACAATGTGACTTTTTGGGGTTTGAGAGTGTAACCTTAGTCAGGAGGGTAGAATGTTATCTTATTGTTTATTTATGGGTAGATTTGGGTGTTTATGCCATTAATTGACTTGTAATAATTTTGTTCTTGTTATAACCAATTGCTTTGGGAAATAAATGATATTTTTTATATTACGCAGTCTTAATAAGCCTCGTGACATCTACAGACAGGGCACCGTTGCAACAGGTAAGAGTTCCCAGTTTGTGTAGTTTAGGGAATAAGGGGGGCTAACACCTGTTTTGATGAACTTAGTCTGATTTTCTGCAATACTGTAAGTATATATATATATATATATATATATATATATATATATATATATATATCTACTATATATACTATATATATATATATATATATATATATATATATATATATATATATATATATATATATATATATATATATATATATATATATATATGTATGTATGTATGTATAACTGAATCATGAAAGTTAGGAACGTGATAAATCCATAAATAAAGATATATGCCGCGAAGGAAAAATAAACGAAACAGGATCTGCGAGACCTTTCGACGTTAAACGTCCTTTACTGAGCAGAAACTGACATAAATGCGGCAAAAGACAATACAAGAAGATTCGTATAACTGACAGATAGGGATTATAAAGAGATTAGTACCTAGTATCCGACACACCTGGAAGATGAGAAACCTTCCCAAACAAGCATAAACCAAGGGTGCAATTAAAGGTTTGAGACAATCATCTCAGATACAAAGACAAGACAATTAAAGGATTATAGGTGACAGCTATTCAGAACTTGGTAAACAAAAGCATATTCACAATACATGTCATATATACATTACAACAAAGATAAATCTAAGGCAACTGATTTTTATTTAAGTCAGTAATTATATCTTTGAAGTCATTCTTAAACATGTTACAAATACAAGGGTCTAAATGAATAAGGCCACGACTAACATTGAAATTACAATGAAAAGTAAGTTGTATTAAAGCAGATTCTAAAAGATTTCGTGATAAGACATCTCTTGACCTTGCAATTACTGAACTACCAACCCAATTTATTCGGTGGTTGTTTTCACTTAAATGAATAAATATTGCACTAGATGTTTGCCCAGTTTTTACAGAATATTTATCCTAGCTTAGCCTAACTTCTAGGCCTTTGCTGGACTGTCCAAGATAAAATGAGGGACAATCCATACATGGAATTTTGGATATATTATGTTGTTGCTTTCTCTGGGGCCATTTTTTATTAACATTCCTTTTAGTGTGTTATTATAGGAAAAAACAAGGTTGACATTAAAAGCTTTTAACAATGATTTAATGGTTTCAAATCCGTTAAAATAAGGCAAACTGAGAATGTTTTTAGAATTTTCTTTCTGCGTGTTACTTACACTATAAAATTTTTTGTGGTCTTTATTATAACAAATATCTAATATATGTGAAGGATAGCATAAAGCTTTCCCTATTTTTCTTATGTATTCAATTTCTTGATCCAAATATTGTGGAACTGACAATGCGCAACTCGCTCGTAAAAAACATAGAGGAAAAAATTGATATTTTTTATGTTAAAAGATGGTGGCCTGAGAAGAAATGAACATAAGTTAAGCTTGTTGGTCGGTTTCCTATAAATACTGAATTTACATTGAAATGGTTCTCTATGTATCAAAACAGCTAAGAAAGGGAGGCAATTGTCTTTTTCTAATTGTAGAGTAAACTTAATCGATGGTACCTGGTTATTTAATTTAGAGTGTAAATCATTTACATCAATACCGACAGGAAGAACAGCTAAGATATCATCAACATAACGATACCACTTTACAGGAATATAAATGATATTATGTAAGTAGCGTTTTTCAAAGAATTCCATGTACAGGTTTGAGAGTAGTGGTGATAAAGGATTTCCCATTGCCATGCCAAATATTTGTTGATAAAATTCACCATAGAATATAAACTTACAATCACAAATGCACAAACTCGTGAGTGAAATAATGGAACTTATAGGTAGAGGTAATTCATGCTGAGTTAGCTCATTACTAAGATATTCTAAAATAGAGTCTATAGGGAATTTAGTAAAAAGAGAACATACATCAAAACTAACGAATCTATCAGTAGGGCAAAGAGCAATTTTGTTTAATTTATCAACTAAATCTAGAGAATTATATATATGAGAATCGGAGATGGTTCCAAGTAACGGTGACAAGATCTTAGTGATATATTTCGAAAGTTTATATGAAATTGAACCAACAGTACTGATAATAGGCCGCATAGGGTTATTTTCTTTGTGTGTTTTGACTAATTCGTACAAGTCAGGTAGCGAAGGAGATTTGACTGGCAATATGCCTAGTAGTTCTGTTTTATCTCTAAGGATATTTTTCACTATGCTATTGAAGTTTTTTATGACTTGATCCAGGGGATTTTTTGTTAGTTTTTTATAAGTCACATCATCATCCAGTAGGGCTTGCATACGTGATATGTAGTCAGCTTTATCTAAAATTACTATACTATTTGACTTATCAGCTTTATTTTTCCTTCGTTTTTTTATGATATGTGCTTATTTACTGTTCTATTTTGATAATACTTTATGTGCATGTTCCAGGTGGATATACCAACATGCCTACAGACAGAATTTCTATTCAAGACAGTAGTTTCTCACCGATCGCCAAATAACCTTTAGTACAAGGGGCACTGAATTTCACATTTTTTTTCATAAAATCATTTATTTTCCCTGTAGGATGATAAAACTCACAGAGAATATGCGTTATTATAGTGCTAATAATGCCTGATAATTTTATTAGCCTGTCTTGATTAGTGTATTTTTGGCAAATATTATTACGATCGGCACCCCTACACACTGGTACAAACTGGAGCCAACCCAAAGGGCATCACCCCATCAACAACTTTAAAAGTCTAGGTATTTCCCTGATTTCAGAAGTCTAAGTATTTCCCTGGTTTTAAGTCACTTCAAGTAAATTGAAGGAAAACAGATCAATTACCACTCTATATTTCTACCTAACATAAATATAATTATATGCTGGTGTGAAAATAAACACTTGTAACAATTTTAAATATAAAAATTTATTATTAAACTCAAAAGTATAATTGAAATTCACAATATCAGTGAAAATTACTGTTACTTGAAACCAAAGCAAAGTTTAATTAATTCTTGAATCAATCAAGTAAAATTAAATCAAAATTAATTTATCACAAAATTCAAGAAAATTAATTCAATCAAAATTCAAAAGCGTTAGGTAATAATTGAAATTTAATTAAATGTGCAACGATTAAGTAATGAAAATAACTAAGTTGATTAAATTGTTAATGCAAATGGAAACACAGAAAAATGTGAATAATACCAAAATTGCAAAAAGTATTAACCCTTAAACGCCGACTGGACGTATTTTACGTCGACATTTTTTGTCTCTCGGGTGCCGACTGGACGTATTTTACGTCGACATACAAAAGTTTTTTTTTTAAAATTCGGAAAAATACTTTTAGGCCTACCAGCCGAAAACTCTTGAATCACGCGCCTTGGGGGATGCTGGGAGTTCACGGATCAAGGTGTTGTTTTGTTTACAATCGTTACGCAGGCGCGCAAGCGCGAATTTCTTTCTTGCCGCACTAAAAAGTATCTATGACACATCTCAGAAATTATTTTGTCACTTTGACATAATTTTTGTACCATTTTAAATTAGCCGTTACATGGAGTATTATATAGGAAAATGTGAGCATTTTTATGTAAAATACAACAAAAATATACTCATGATTGTAGCTTTTATCAGTTTTGAGATATTTTCATATAAATAACAATAAGTGCCAAAATTTCAACCTTGGTCAACTTTGACTCCTACCGAAAATGGGTCAAAAAACGCAATTGTAAGCTAAAAATCTTATATTTTAGTAATATCCAATCATTTACCTTAATTTTGCAGCTAATTGGAAGTCTCTAGCACAATATTTCGATTTATGGTGAATTTATGAAAAAAATTACATTTTCTTTATGTCCGAGCGGTAACTCTTCCGAAAAAATCATACGTGCGGTTGTGGTAATGTTTGCACCATTTTAAATTAGCCGTTACATAAAGTTTTATATATGAAAATGTGCGCAATTTCATGTAGAATACAACTAAAAATAATTGAAGGGTGTAGCCTTTCTCATTTTTGAAATATTTGCATATAAATTACGATAAATATAAAAAAACACGTTCGGTCAACTTTGACTCTACCGAAATGGTCAAAAAACGCAATTGTAAGCTAAAACTCTCACAGTCTAGTAATATTCAGTCATTTATCTTCATCTTGAAACAAATTCGAAATCTCTAGCACAATATTTAGATTTATGGTGAATTTAAAATAAAAAACTTTCCTTCCTTCCGCGCGCGGATTCTCCGCCACAAATCTCCGAAATGCGTACGTCCCATTCTCTGAATATTTGCTCCGTTTCATATTAGGCATTTCATAGAGTTTTATATATTAAAATGTGCGCAATTTCATGTAGAATAAAACGAAAAATATTTGAAGGTTGTAGCTTTTCTAATTTCCGAAATAATTGCATATAAAAAATATATTAAAAAAATCGACATTCGGTCAACTTTAACTCGTCAGATATGGTAAAAAACTGCAATTGTAAGCTAATACTCTTACAGTATAGTAATATTCAATCATTAGTCTTCATTTTGAAAGAAATTGGAAGTCTCTAGGACAATATTTAGATTTATGGTGAATTTTTGAAAAAAAATATTTGTTTACGTCCGTGCGTTACGAATTCATGCATTATTTTGTGATAATATTTTCTCTGTGTTGCTTTTATTGTTTTACAATGTGTTATATACCAAAATGATTGCAATTTAGTGTAAATTACAACTAAAAAAAGTAACTTGTTACCTTCAACCATTTTGCGTACAGCGCGATTTGAAAACAATTATATATGAAATTTTGTTTTTGTGCTATCATATATCGCATTATTTATATATGAGCCAATGACAGAAAAAGGAGCCAAGAATGAACTCTTAATCTTGAAAACTAAGCGTGCTGTGATTTAAAAAAAAATATTTTTTCCGCTTCCGCGCTCACTCCGAAATACCTCCGGCACACGGGAGACAATTTTTATTTTACCGCTTCGGCGTTTAAGGGTTAATCACACAGAACATAAAATAAAAAAGACACTTCAATAAGAAAATAGATAAATGCAACAAAAATAAACACTTCAATAAGAAAACACAAAAATTTGCATTGTGTAAAAATGTAAATTTCACTAAACCATTGTAAGTATTAGTTATTAGTTCTCTAAATCATCGTAACCAATACTTATTAGTTTTTACCAAACCATCATAACCATTAGATATAGGTTATAAGTTGCAACTAATAAAAATATAAAACACTTTACCTTTTTGGTATACCAATTTTCTTTCTTTCTTTGCTGCAACTTGTTTCACACTTTCACAAAACCAGGCGCCATTACACACAGAATGTTTGTTCAGATTCCACAAAAAGCACTAAATAACACTAAATAAACTCTAAGAAATATCAAATCTGAAATCTACAAGTTACGAGTGACCATTTTATGTTACGTTAATATCAATTATGGCGGGTCAGGGAGAGAGAGAGAGAGAGAGAGAGATGTGAACACTTTGAGGAATTAAGCCCGAATGAATCTTTCATTTCGCACAAGAGGTGGGCAGTGGAGATGACACAAAATGTTTTGGGCAATAATTCTTCCAGAAGCTTCAAAACGTGATGCAACTTTACAAAGAAACTGTGAAATCTGCACATGGTTTTAGCATAGAGGTATGAGTATGAAACAAGTTATGAACAAGTCAGCCCAACAAAGACACGTACCCACTTGATCGATCGAAGACCTCGAGGTCTCTAATCAAACGTGTTGACAGATTAGGAAAGCAAAGCAGAAACTTCGGAGTCTCTTATCGCAAGGCATTGACATAATAGGGAAACAACTCTAGTTTCGAATGGACAAAGTAAATCTCTTTCTCTTTTCATACTACGTTATATATTCTTTTACATTATGTAATGCAGAAATCTGAACACACATTTTAAACATCCTATCTCAACATCCTATCTCTAAGTTATCTAGGAATCTGAAAAAATTTTGCCAAATCTTATACACAATATTTTATGCAGTCAAAGAGGGGATATATGCGTTTTGAAAGTAGCAATATATAGTAATATATATACACGTATACACGTATACAAATTCAAGCCCAAACGAAAGGAAAGAATTTTTACTTTCGTTTTGGCTTGAATTTTGTTTACCTTCTTATAGACCTCACTATGCCAAATTCTTTTATCAGTCGGAAGTGTTCTTTTAACGTCTCATCAAACTTGATGTAAATATAAATATTAGCAATCTACAGCAGAAAATTTCCTCTATGGCTCATAAGACCTATTCTCAACTGAAGGTCTCATGGATTCCGTTCTTTAGAAAAGATAGAGATGATATAGTTATTCGTAAGCCAAACAACGGAAAAGGTGTTGTAATCTTAAACAAAACTAAATATACAACTAAAATTGAAGAAATTGTCTCTGATAACACTAAATTTGAACTTTTAGGAGAGCCTAACTTTTTAGATATTTATAAACGTGAAGATAGAATTAACAGATTTTTAAGGAAACTAAAAAATGAGAACATATTAGGTGAAAATACATACCAAAAACTTCATTTAGCATTTTATATGGACTACCGAAAATTCATAACCCTGGTTTGCTAGTAGACCATTTATGGCGGCATACGACAGTCCATCTTTTAATACATCTAAATTTTAAGTATCTATTTTAAATGAGTTTTTTCTTTTAACCAATACAATGGGAAAAGCAGTTACGAATTTCAGGATCAAATAACTAAACAGGATGGTGAACTCTGTATGGTCAGTTTTATGTGGAGTTGTTGTTTACGAATATCCCTATTAATGAAACCATAAACATCATAATTGATAAAATATATCCAAGTGAAGAATTTTTATCTCAAATATTAATAAGCTTCTTTTAAAGCAATTTTCGAAACTTGCCTTTCAAGACTCAGCCTTTGTTTTTAACAATAAATTATATTCTCAGGGTGATGGTGCGGACATGGGTTCTCCTTTGACCCCATTATTCTAAAAGAAAGAAAGAAAAAAAAATCTAGTCTTGAACAAGAATGTTTGAATTCTTGTCCTGATCCTTTTAAACCATTGTTCTACAGAAAGTATGTGGACAATACCTTCGCCCTTTTTAGATACGAATGGAAAGCTTCACAATTTTTACAGCTTGAGAGAGAAGAAGATATCGGCACAGGGTCCTGTGTTTATTATCGCTCTGTATTTTGGTCTTTATTTTTTGTGATGTAATGTACTCAAGCACTGATAACAATGCATGGAGCATCGTGAAGTGATGTGAGTACACAGATATAAGTGGAAACCTTTATAAGTACGATAATAGGGCCAAATAGACTAAAATAGACAGGGTATTTGGAAACATTTGTTTTTACTCCGAGGAGTTTGCCCTGGGGAAGGTCCGTTTTCTATGATAATTTTACCCGTTCTCTTTGTTGTCTTATGAGATACGGCACTAAAACAACATGGATTCGTTTCCAAGCTTCTTAAGGAGAAAGGACTCCATTGGTCCAAAATTCCTGGGAGGTTACATGTCCATCGCAAATGTATGTATTGTGTTATTCAGAGAATTGAAGCTTGATATTGCTGACATTTTGGGTGTACAGAATGTAAGCAGGAATAAAGTAGTAGTTAAGTTCAGCTCAGAGAACAAATTCTTGGAAATAGCGAGGCAATTTGAGGATAAGCATATCAAGATAAATGAGGTAGATAGTGTGAAAGTTATGAATATAAGTACTTCGTATATATATGTATCGATAAGGAATGCACCCTTTGAATTGTCTGATGAACTGATAATAAACATTATGAGCAGATATGGAAAAGTGGATTCAATAAGATGCAACAGATTCAGTATGGGACCCTTGAAAGGCCTGCTGAATGGGAGACGGACAATAAAGATGAAGATTAGAGATCAAATTCCTTCATCGATAAGTGTGTCTGGTTTTAACTTAAGTATATTAAATAATGGGCAGAAAAGAACCTGTTACAGATGCGGACAAGAAGGCCATCTAGTGAAAGATTGTAACATCGATATTATGGAAGGAACTAGTATGTGGAATGAAAAAGACTTTCCTGACATAAGCAGGCAAAGAAATTATAATAAATCAGAGAAGGATAATAGCGATAATAGAGAACAAACAAGAGAAGGAAATAACATTGAAGGACAAGAGGTAAATGAGAGCCAAAGAGGAATTGATATTAGTGAAGATGAAACTGATGTATACGCAAATAGTGAAGCTGACAAAGGTCCAAGAGGAAATACTTAGGGAAACCAAGAAGGTCAAAAATTAATAAGGAAGAAGGATTAGAGGAGTGAAATGAAGATTATCGAATGAGTAAAGACAGTGGCTACGAGACATATGCTCGTTTGCAGTTATCTCCTGATGAAGTTGTGCAAGTAGAAACAGAAGAAGAAGAAGTGCATAATGAAGAAATTATAAATGGAAGAAAGGTGGAATATGAAGACGACATGCAAATAGTAACCGAAGAAATAGTCAACAGTGAAGAAGATGAGCACATACCAAAGGAAAAAGAAGTTCAAAAGAAGAAAAGGGTGAAGGTGAAAATGGTATGGATGTTGAGTCTATGAGGAATACTAAAATTCCTGAGGAAACCTTAATAGGGAGTGAAAAGAAAGGCAACAATGGCACTAAAGAAAAGGGTGATAAGAATAGGAATGGAGATATAAGTCAAATACCAGTACGACAAAAATGGCAAGCTACTGTTAAAATTACTATTCAAAAGGACAATGGCCAGAAATGCTTAAAAGTATCGAATAATAGTGAGTTGTCAAAACCCTTAAATGAAAGCCAGGATTTGTTTGTTGATAATGTAGTAGATCATGGTCATTCTAGTGATCAAAACTGTGGTAAACACAAACATGATAAAAATAAATGTTCTAAACTGGCTAAAATAGGTAAATAATTAGTATGCATTTATTTTAATATATCCTTAAAATGGCTTTAGTCACTGCTTCATTAAATATTTGTGGTTTAAATGAGCTTAATAAGCAGTTGAAAGTAAAGATATTAGTTGATCAATATAAAATTGATGTATTATACCTTCAAGAATATAATATTAGAGATATGAATAAGATAAAATATTTAGAGGACCACTTTGAGTTTGTAATGAATATGCCTACTAGCTTTAAAGGTGGTATGTGTTTTCTGTTTAATAAAAAGTCAAATATCTCAGTTATTAACAGTGAAAAGGATGACACTGGAAATATATTATTTACGAGGGTACGGTTTAATGATATGAACTTCTCTTTATTGAGTGAATACGCACCGTCAGGTTTAAGTAAAAAGAGAGAGGGAGAACTTGTTCTCTGTGGATATTTTGTATTATTTAAGAAACAACATATCAAATTTGATTTTTGCTGGTGACTTCAATTGCGTACTTTCGGGTAGAGATGTTAGTACAGGTAATGAGAGGTATGTATCAAAAGGTCTTAAATCTTTAGTACAGCATTTGGGATTGAAAGACGCTTGGTTTTCATTGAACAATAGTTGTTTATGCTTCATGAATTGACCGTGTGTATGTGACTGACTTGTGTAGTAATATTAAGAATTGCAAAAATATTCCATTATCTATAACAGACCATAGTATGATATTAACTGAATATCTGCTTAATAATCGTTGTAAAATAGGTAGAGGAATATGGAGGTTAAATGTTTCATTATTGGAGAGGGACGACTTCATGGAGAAATTTGGAAGATTATGGCACTTTTTAAAAAATGAAAGAATGAAACACTCCAACATTATGGAATGGTGGGATACATTTGTGAAACCAAAGTTAGAGTTTTTCATAAGACTGTTTAAACAAGCTTTACAGGAGAACGAAATCAATAAAAGATGCAATATGTGAAGGTCTAAACATTAGGTTAAGGGCAGAAGAGAGAATAAACGGAGAGAGATTATCTGCACATTTATTAGGTAAAGAGAAACTCAGGGGGAAGCGAAATAGTATTAGGCTCTGAGGTTAGAAAACGGTTTGACACTCGACAACACGGAGGCGATAGTCTGTCATGTAGAGGATCATACGAAAATCTATTCACAAAGATAAATACTGATGAACAGCTACAAGGTAGTTTTCTAAATTGTATAGGGAGCACAATAACTGACAATGAAATGTTATGTGGAAAGGTATCTGTCGAAGAGGTATTCAATACGTTAAAGATGATGAATAAAGGTAGAACTCCGGGTGAAAATGGTCTTCCTCTGGAATTCTATTTAAAGACGGAATGTAATTAAGTCAGAGTTTATTGAAATGACTAATATTGCGATAGATTTAGACCTTGAATTATGAAAAAACCAAAAAGAGGGTATCTTGAAATTAGTACCTAAAAGTGGTGATTTATTGTGTTTAAAAAACTGGAGACCTATTTCTTTACTGAATACGGATTATAAATGCATTGAAAAAAATTTGGCTAATCGATTAAAAAGTGTTCTTCATAAAGTTATATCACGAGAACAGTTTTGTTCGGTTAAGGGAAGATCAATAGTGAAATGTAATACTCTAATCAGGGATGTAATCTATTATGCAAATGAAAATAATTTGGATTGTGCTCTAGTTAACCTGGATTGGAGTAAGGCTTTTGATAGAGTTAATTTGAGGTTCATGTTTAAAACACTCTCACGGATGGGTTTTAGTGAGTTGTTTATCATGAAAATTAAGATGTTATATAATGGATGCCTAATATTGTTTCAAGTTTCCTTATACAGAACAATTAAACAAAGCAATGAAATTGGGACAGTGAACCTACCTAATGGGTTCCATTGTTATGTTGTAGGTTTTGTTGATGACAGCTCAGTTTTTGTTAGTAAAGAAAGAAGTATTAAAGTAGTATTTAGTATTATAAAGCAATTTGAGCTAGCTACTGGTGCAGAACTAAATAGAGATAAGACCTGTGTCATGGGTTTAGGTAATTGGAAGGACAAAAATGTATGGCCACTTGATTGGATACAACAGAAAAATAAGTGTATGGTATTAGGCATATTGATAACCAATGATTATAACGAAATGGTAGATGAAAACTGGGATGCTTTAATCAATAAAGTTAAGATAAAAATAAATATGCTTTTAACTCGATACTTGTCTTTATATCAAAAGGCTATTCTTGTAAATTCTCTTATTTTAAGTAAAGTCTGGTACATGTGTCATGTATTTCCATTAGGGAAAGAGAAAAATTATAGAACAATCTGTTTTCCGGTATTTGCGGTGTGGAACTTACCAACCAATTCAAAGGGATTCCTTGTATATGCCAAAAACAGAAGAGGGTTTTGGGGTTAATAATGTGTTTTATAAAGCAACAGCTATTTTAACAAGTATGTTCTTGAATATTATGTTATTTGATAGTTATGGACGAGAATTAGCCTTATACTACACATGTATTAGAATAAATTTGTTGTGGGTTGTAGAAGATTGCCGTAATATGTCTTATGTGGCTACTCCTTTTATAATATAATTATTTATTAGTGATGTAAGGAAATTATTGAGAATGCCTAATTTTCCATTGTCAAAAGTAAGAATATTTATCAGTATTTGATGACAACCCAAAAGCCCATTGTAATTGAAAGGTACCCGTTACATAACTGGGGTAATATATGGAGTAACCTTTGATGCAAATTCGTTGACTCCTATCAAAGAAGTATTATGTATACATTTTTTGTATGAATCTTTGACTACTAAGGAAAGACTGAAGATATTGAATATTGCTGATAATAATTTTTACAATAAATGTATGGCAAAAGAAAATCATCTGTGCGTTGTTTATTTTTGTAAATATGTAAAACAAATTTGGAAGTGGTTCCAGAATTTCATTGAAATGGTATGTAATATAAAAGTTCAGTGTCCAATAAAAGTATTGATGTTGGATTTCGATTATAAAGAAAAGAAAAATACATTAAGTATACTTATTATTGAGTATATAAATTGTTTGTGGTATAGCAGAGAAGAGGTGTTACCAAGTCAAATAATTTCAATATTGAAATGTAAAATAAAGTACACAAAATGGGTATTATCAAATGCATATGAACTTGAAAAATCATTTCACAAGTATGTGAATAATATTAGAATTCATGTAATTAATGTTCTTCCATTTATTAGTAAATATTATCTGAAATTATGAAATATACTCCATTTCAAAATCTTTTTTAGTATATTATATTGTTGATATAATTATGGAAGTTTGTATATAATTAATTGACATTTGTAATAAAATCTTAATAAAACCATTTACATTTTATTAATTTGAAACACCCTAACATTAACTTTACTGTGGAACTCGAAAACGGTAATTCTCTACCGTCTCTTGAAATTTGTATTACACATACACACACATATATATATATATATATATATATATATATATATATATATATATATATATATATATATATATATATATATATATATAACCGTTCAGAAAACCACATCAGAAGGAGGAAGTGTTGTTTCTTCATCTCTATCTTAGAATTGATTGCATGATTTCTGATGTTTGAGTGTTCAGGCCCATGTAAATGAACATAACCATAGAATAAACTGGAATTTGTTACGTATAATTTATAGCAGCAACTGCCGGTACAAGAGTCAAATGATGGAATCGGCCTTAATAAAAGAGAGGCAGGTAATGAACATGTCAAAAGGAGCATGGGATTCAGATGTGATCGACAAGATTTCATTCACCAATGCTTAAGAAGATTAAAGGAAGATTGTCAGCGGGGGTGACCTAAATTGGCTTTACCTGTGGATGGTCCTCTTGGTATAAATTACCACCTTTTCTGTAAACTTTTCTCATTCATCTACCTGAAGAGGGAGACAGCAGTCTCTAAAATATAGTAGTTTTCTCTCTATATTTTGGTTTTTTATGGGCTCCATTTATTAGATGGAATTCCGTTGTAACAAAACATTTTTACTTGCATATATATATATATATATATATATATATATATATATTATATATATATATATTCAATTATAAAGTGTCCAGAAGGAGTCCATGATACAAGATTTAAAAGGCCAACTTTATTGCATATGATACGTTTCGTACATACATCTGTGTGCATCATCTGTCTGTGAATAAAATACAAAGACGTAATGTGCTGTAGGGAACGACATATTATAGACAATCATGTAAAACTACAAGGAATTTACAATTTTGAAAATAAAGTCTAAAAAAGATTAAAAAAAACAGTAAATAAAAAGAGACTACAAAAAACACCAACCGTCCATGATCAGAAGTGAAGAAGGAATGAGTTACAGTTGGCAGAGAGAAGCAACGACAACTATGCTAGGTATAAAGGTGAGAGGACAAATTACCGTTTAATGAGGGCACCAGTCTTCTCTCTCTCTCTCTCTCTCCCTCTCTCTCTCTCTCTCTCTCTCTCTCTCTCTCTTTGTATATATATATATATATATATATATATATATATATATTATATATCTATAATATCTATATAGATAGATAGATAGATAAATATAATGTATGTGTAACTGAATCACGAAAGTTTGGAACGTGATAAATCCATGTAAATAAAAGTATAAGCCATAAAGAAAATATAAACAACGGAGTTTCCGCAAGATCTTTACTTATCTGCTAAGTAAAGGACGTTGAACGTCGAAAAGATCTTGCAGAAACTCTGTTGTTTATTTTTCCTTCGTGTATTGTACCTTTATTATATATACATAATATATATATATATATATATATATATATATATATATATATATATATATATATATAATCTATATATATATGTGCGTGTGTGTGTGTGTTTGTGTGTGTGTGTATTGAACGGAATCGCATTTATAAAAGTAAAGGGTGGATATCAACACTACGCGAAACTGGAAAACAGACTTTGAGTAGATAAATAATTTTTGAATAAAAAAAATAAGCACTCTTCTTTCACACTTTCTGAGAGATTTCCTCTTAATAACAGCCAAGGGAAGGAGCGGGCAGAGATTTTTATAATAAACACGTTTTCAAAGTCTTATTTTTTTTATGAAGCTCTCAAAAAGATTCTGATCGAAAATGTGTTTTTTTTTTCTTGAGTTATAGACCAATTTGCCCTGTAATACGCTTTTTCGGCCACGGTAATATTTTGCTGTTGGGCCAGGGGACCCCTGGGGTCACGAAGCTTATGCCACGGTCGTAATAAAGGTCGCAGGGTACTGTATTTGGAGTTTTACTCCTGGGTATAAAGAATCAAGAACTTAACAACTAAAATTTGAAAATTATTTCTCAAATTCCTGTTTATTATCATTATTATTATTATTATTATTATTATTATTGTTATTATTATTATTATTATTATTATTATTATTTAGAAGGTAAACCGAACTCATATGGAACATGCCCACCACATTCAAGAAGCTTCCAAGGAATATGACGGTTTTCATTAGAAAGAAATAAGATAATGTAATTTGAAATACAGAAACGAGAGATCTCACATAGTCAAAAAGATAGGAAAAATAAATGCAGTATGGTCTATAAGGTAAATTGAACTAGAAATTAATTCACGATCAAAATGGCAATTATTTCTTTTAATTTCAATAAAAGAATTCTAATGAAGCTTTTGTGGAAATACGAGACCTACGTCGATATCAATAATAGCGAGTTAGGTGTGCTTTTCTTTTTAATCACTTATATTAAGGAATACATGTAACATTCGATGAATGCTAAAATTCAATATAATATATATACATATATCGATAAAAACCGTTATCGTTAACAAGCGTTATCGTTAGGACTATCATACTGAGCCTTAGCCATCTATATATTATTTTGAAATCAATGGTGAATTAGGTTATCTGATATCTATACGAATATAGATCACTATAATTAATATATATATATATATATATATATATATATATATATATATATACTATATATAGATATATATATATATATATATATATATGAATATATACCATATATATATATATATATATATATCTATATATATATATATATATATATATATATATATATATGTATATATATATATATATTATACTATCTAATATGAATATATATATATATATATATATATATATATATCATATATATATTATATACATATATATATATATAGATATATATATATTATATATATATATATCTATATATACTATATATAATATACCGATATATATATAATATATATATATATATATATATAATACATATCATATATATATATATATGTATATATATATAATATTATATGTATATCTATATATTATATATATTATATATGTGTGTGTGTGTGTGTGTGTGTGTGTGTGTGTGTGTGTGGGTGTGTGTGTGCATTAAGCTGTAAATGTCCCTTAATATCTAATTGTTCTACCTCGGAATTTACATATTTTTCATATATGTTAACCGAACGGGTTGATATAATTTTGTCGGGGGAGCCGACGAAATTATAATCAACTAAAAAAATTCCTCTTCGGTTAATATATGAAAATGTATTAATCCGAGGTAGAGGGAATTAGATATTAAGGAAAATTTGAGGTTTAATGCGTATACATGAATTACAGTGATGCTATCAGACACATACACACACACACACACACACACACATATATATATATTATATATATATATTTTATAATATATGTTATTAGATATATATATATAGTAATATATAATATATATGTATATATATATATCTATTTATGATATATATATATATATAGCGTATATATAGATATATATATATATATATAATATATATATATGAAGATTATATATGTATAAGATATATATATAATAATAATATATATATATATATTATTATATATATAATAATAATATGTTATATAGGTAGATAATAGATAGTAGATATATATATATATCTATATATATATATATATTATATAGAGTATATATATAATAATAAATATATATATATAATATATTATATATATTAAAAAATATATAATATATCTATATATATTATAATATAGATATGATATAGAGATTGAGATATATAGAGATTTATTGTAAATATATATATATAGATATATTATATATATATATATATATATATATATATAGTATATATATAATATATATATATTATGATATATATATATGGATATGATATATAATAGATATAGGTGATATTATATAGCTATATATAATAATAAATTATATATATATATGATATATATATATAATATATATCTATATAGATATCATAATATATATATATTTATATATATATATAATATATATTATATATAAATAGATAGATATATTTATTTCGATATATCCTATAGTATATATAGATATATATTATATATAGAATATATAGATATATATATAGATATATATATAGATATTATATATATATATATATTATATATATATATATATATAGATATATATATAGATAGTAGTAAATATATATATATATCTATCTAATATAGATATATATATATAGCTATAGATATATATATATTATATATATATATATTTATGCATATATATCATATATATTATATAATATTATAGATATGTATATTTATATTATAATATATATTAATATAGAAATATATATATATAATATATATATAATATTAGAATAGTATCTAGATGGAATATATATATAATAGAATATATATATAATATATATATAATATTATATATATATATATATTATATATAATATATTATAATATATAGATATATTATAGAGATCATATGATTATATATATATAAATCTTATATATATATATATATATATATATATATATATATATATATATAATATATCTATATTAATATATATATCTATAATATATATATTTATATATATATATTATAATTATATTATATATATATAGATAGATATATATATAGATATATATCATATATATATATATATACTATATATATATATCTATATATCTATATATATATATATATTATATATATATATATATATATATATAGATATATATATATATATATACATTTACGTAAGTAAATCCTTCAGCTAATACAAGACACGTATCAAGTATAAAAGGACCATTAAAACGATGTTTTAAATCTAAAGACTATATATACCCCATATATAAGTTAAAATTTATAGCTAATCAGGACTAAGCGGGCTCCCCGAACTACAACTTAATTTTTAATGGTTTTATCACCAGAGGAACAGACGGTATTAGTGACGCAGAGCTCTATAAGGTTCTTTATTTTATTCACTTCTATGGGGAAGTGATCAGCGAATTGCTCTAGTTTGGTTTTGAGTAACGTTGATACATCTTTTACGGGTACTTTCGTGAAAAGGGAGTCTGCGTCTTGGCTGAGAATTTTTACGTTATGTATGGGGATATTTGCCGATCTGAATTTGTTGCAAAACTCTACTGTATGTTCTATGACTAAGGGAAAAAGTTCCTAAAAAGGGGGATAGTAGCTCGGCTAACCATTCAGAGATTCTGTAGTTAAAAGCTCCAGCACATGAGATTATGGGACGGAAGGGAATGTTCTCTTTGTGAGTTTTGGGGTGGCCATGGAAATAAGGTAATTTCGGATTGATTGTTTTGAATTTTTCCAATATTTCTATACTTTTCTTACTTTTACCGATCTTCCTGATCTTCCTGAAGAAATCTATTAGGACATGTTTTTCACAAGATTCTCAAAAACTTCTTAATAGAAAATTCTCTAAGAAAGCAAAGTGTTTTGACGTACATAAGCTCTCATTATATGCAACATTTCCTTTCTTATATGAAGATAAATTTCGGAGGGATTGCTTGAAAATCGTCCAAAAATATATTGGGGCTATCAATCTTAAATTAATACCTAAGAACCCTAAAAGTATTGGCTCTCTTTTCAGATTTAAGGATCGTCTACCGCCTTTGATGTCGTCTGGTGTTGTCTATGAGTACAATTGTCCTAAATGTATTTGAGAAAATATATTGGTTCCACCAGGCGGCTCCTCAGGGTGAGGGCCGATCACCATAGAGGAATAAGTTATAGAACCAGATGTCGATTGACTAATCTAGAATTCTCTAATAAACGTAGCCATACCATTAAATGCAAAACGGAAATCAGCTATGAAGATTTTAAGATCATTGGTTATACAAACAACCTATAAGAACTACTTATCCATGAAACTTTAAATATTCAACAATGAGTTCCTTCTCTGAATTGTCAAACAACTGCTGTTCCCTTGTATTTGTCTTAACTCTTTGCCCCTCTCGAGAAAATTTTTGTAAGCTATATTCTTAGTGCGTCCTTATCCTCTGTAATGGTAGGTTAACCTTCAGTGTATTTTTTTTTTTTTTTTTTTTTTTTTTTGTTTTTTTTTTTTTTTTTTAGTGTGTCTGTATTTAAGTATGTGCTCTGGTATTTACTATTTTGTTTGCAAGTGCGTCTTTGTTTGCGTGTGTTTTGCTCTTAACAATTTTAATTTTTTTTATTTTGTTTTTATCAGTTTCCTTCGTCCGCTTTATAAATTAAAGTCTTGTATATAGCTCTTTTAACTTTATATTGATATATTGTATTTTATTGTTGTAGATATCCCTGATGATGTGTTTATGAATCACGAAAGCTTGGAATAAATGGATCCTGTCTTCTGCTTCTGAATTCCTGCCCTTGATATGGATGAGAAAGATATATATATAATTGAATATAGTATATATATATATATATTATATATATATATATAATTATATAATATATATATAGATATATATAATTTATATATATATTATATATCTCTATATTTATATATTATTATCTATATATATATATATATATATATATATATATAATATATATATTATCTATTAATATATATATATTATTATTATATATATTAATATATATAAATATATATATATATTATATATATATATAATTTTATTAGATATATATATATATATTATCTAATATATATATATATATATATATATAGATATTAATAAATATAATATATAAATATATATATATATATATATAATATATATTATTATATAAATTAGGGTATATTATTATTATATATTAATTATATAAATATAATACTTAAATATAAATATATATTCTATATCTATATATTAATAATATATAATTTATTAATATTTATATATATATATATAGTATATATATATATATATATACATATTATTAATTTGAGTCAGTATGTGATCCTTTTCCATTAAGTATATATCATATATTAATATATATATATAATATAGTTTATATATAAAATAATAATAGTACTATATATTATATATATATATATATAATAATATAAATTTAATATATATATAATATATTATATATATATATATATATATATATAAATATATATATATAATATTTAAATATATTTATATATATATATATTATATAATTAATATAATTATCTATATATATACTATATATAAAATATATTATATATATATATATATATATATATATATATAATATATATATATAATATCTATATATTATATATATACATATATATATAGTCAGTATGTGATCCTTTTCCATTAAGTATTATCATTATATCTACTTTAAATTTAATTAGTTATACCTAGTTTTGCAGATTGCACTTGTTATAACAATTGTTTGCTTGTTATTGATGTTTGTGTTCACTTCTCAAGGAGGGTGTGTGTATGTGGTCCCTCCACTGTGTCATAGGGGATTGACTTCGTTTCTTCTTTTCGGAGAACGTTATTTGTACTCTGGACCCTTTCCAGGTTGGCACGCTTGACTTTGCTTCTTGCCTACATTTGATAAAGGACGTGATTTGAGATTACTCGTTGGTGGTTACAGCCTTTATTCTAGATTACCTTTATCTTAAGGCCAATGAAAGGGATTATCCTGGCTTACCCTTCTGGAGATCCTTCGGGATCCTTCTCACCACCTCTGGTCCAGTTATGAAACCAGGGGGATCGATCTCTTTATTCCATGGTAAAATGTTTAAATCTGTAATTAATATTGATCATGGCTGTGTATTTATTGTGGCTGCTTGACTGGGACCCGAGTTAGCCTACCACAAGGGCACTACTCCAGACGTTGGGGATTACCTTATTTCATCAAGGTGGAATTCAATGATTATTTGCCAAGAAGCCTCATAGTGACACATTAAATCTGGACCCCTAAATTTTGGTTTGCGTGTGTTTATTTTCTGTCTTAAGTGTATGTGTATTTTGAATATTAAGTGTATATGTATTTGGGCAAATTATTTATTGTATATATTCTAGAGGTTCAGGTGTAATTTCTAATTTTTTTTCTTATTAAATGTATGGTTTTTCGGTGTGCTCACTTACCCCTCAATTTCAACCTTGTACTCTATATTAATATTAGTTCATGGTATGATTCCACCCTTTCATGGACTTCATATTGGTATTTGATGTATACTTAAGGAAAAAATAATACGTAAGTGTATTTGGTAATGGCCAAACAACCTGTTACAAATTGGCAACCGTTAAGACAAGATAGGACAATACTGTGTATCCATGTGGGCGAGTGCAAGTTTGATTCTTGGGGGACAGCAGGTTTTCGGAAAGACACATATTTACACCTACTGAATGTTTAGTTTGGTATCAACTGTGCTGTTTTGGTGAAGATATTAGTTTAAAGTGTCGGTCATGTATAAGCTGGATGTAAATGAGCTCCCGAGTGGAGAACAGTGCCTAAGTAGAGGAACTAGCAAATTATTTTGAAAGGGTTTATTGCTGCTTCAGGTATATTGATATGTGAAATCTGTAAGGGGTACAGGTGGCTAAGAGGCTAAACATGTTAAGGAAGTGTTATCGGTAAAATTAGTGTGTAATGAATTAAAAACGTTAGAATTTAATTGGAGAATTTTAAGACCAATGAAAGGGAGAAGGAGAGGCAGTTTGAAGATGAGATGCATGACGCAAGTCCTTCATCCCCTTCCCCTAACCCAGATAGGTCAGTAACACCTACAATTAACTTAGCAATGGCACTTAAATATTGTGTCAGATTTCCAGGAGCTTAACGTGGTGGAATTTTTCGTTCCATTCGAAAGAACTGCAGCTACATTAGATTGGCCACAAGAGCTTTGGAGGACTCTTATTTAAAGTAAATTGTTAGGAGGGGCGAAGAAAGTTGGTGCCCTTAATGAAGATTTGTCTGTGGATTATGAGTGTCAAATCTTTCATTTTGAAAGCATATGAGTTAGTCCCTGAAGCATATCGCAAATGCTTTAGGAATTTACAAAGGTAAAGACCAAACTTCTGTAGAGTTTGCGAGAGGCAAAAAGCAGTCATCGGAGGATTGGTTCAAATCTAAGGAGGTAGACGATTTTGAAAAATACAGGAACTGTTATTGGTAGAGGAGTTCAAAAGGTGTGTTTCAGACAAGTTAAAGGTTGATTTAGAGGAGTTAAAACTTGACACTTTGAAAGAGGTAACTATTACCAGTGATGAGTACTACGTCTCATAAAAATGAGTTAGGTGGCATGTCCTCCAATAGGATACCTGGATAGGGAAGAAATGGTTGGAATAATAATAATAATGGGTCCAATAATGTTAGTGATGATTGCAATAATAACATTGGTAATAACAATAGGGCTAACAAAGTTGGTAATTCTAATAAATCCTTTTCTCCAAACAGGCTAATTATAAGCACAATAATTTTGATCCTCAGAAGGTTAAATCATTAACATGCTTCTTCTGAATAAGATGGGACTTATTAAAAGTATGGTATGCCTGTTATTGGGGTCGCAAAAGATTTAGACCAAAACTCTAGCACAACGAAGATAATTGAACAATGACTGTCCGATGCAGAATATTTGAAGCCTTTTTCTCATTTTGTTTCCTTTAGTAGTGTCGCTATGGATGATAGATGTAGTAACAGGCTCGTAAAAATTTTACGTGATACGGGAGTGGCCCAGTCGTTGATATCACGTGAGTCTTTGGCACCGGATTTTGTTAGTAAAACTAAAGATTTCCCAGATACTGTACAAGCTTATCCCTTTGAAAGTTTTATTTTGGGCTGTCCTTTTACAGGAACGTTGAGATTAGCCATTGTGGTAAAGTTTCCTATGGAGAATTTGGTCATAGTCCTGGCAAAATATTAGTAATCACTGGCTCTCGGTCTGCACTTCTTGACGTTACAGAGTCAACAGTAGACCTGGATCTAAGTAGTTTAGTCCAGAGTAGTATTGTAGTTTTAGATAGTATTGGAATTGGTAATGATCAATTGAATTGGACTACTGAGGGGCTAATTAGAGGCCAAAAGGACTTTACAAATCTCCATACTGAGGCAGGCGAAATCTTGGATTTGATGACTCCTAAGTTCAGATTATTAATAAATATTTTGTATAGAGTAAGTGGACCTTTGCCTGGCAAATATTGGTTGCTTTCAATTACAGGAGAGGTTTAACGTCGTAAGCCCATGGAAAATGACTGCAGGATATTTTGGTGTTCACAAGACAATGGGAAAGTTAACTGCCGGATATTTTTGGACCAAGTTGAAGGCTGACGTCAAGAAGTACATAAATAATTGTGACGTCTGTCAACGGGTTGGCAAGAAAACCCAACCCATTGCAAAAGCACCATTGTTCCCATTCCAGTTGTTTCGGAACCATTCAAGGAAGTCCAACCAACCCATTCCTAAAGCACCGTTGTTTCCCATTCCAGTTATTTCAGAACCAATCGAGGCAGTCGTCATAGATGTTGTGGGACCCTTGCCTTGTACTCGTGTCGGCAACGAATGTATTTTTACTATATTAGATAGGATGTCTAGTGATCCAGATGCGATACCGGTACGTGGTATTAAGAGTGCTGAAATTGAGGAAGCATCAATCGAATTCATTACCAGGTTTGGCATTCCCAAAATAATTCAGTCTGATTGTGGACCTAATTTAATTAGTAATTATTTAAGGGATAAAGTGCGTGAAATATATATTAAACATGTAACCTCTTGTCCATATTATCCGGAGAGTAAGGGGGCCTTGGAAAGGTTTCATCAAACACTGAAATCTATGTTGAAAAAGTATTGTCTAAGTCATGGTTCGTTCAACATCGTCAGTCCTTAGGTTTTTCACCCTTTAATTTGATTTTTGGTCACTGTGCATGGTCTTCTTGATGTCGTTAAGGGATCATGGGAGGGAGACGATCCTCACAATAATTTGTTAGATTATGTATCAAATCTTGGGGACAGATTGAACAAGGCATGGAAGTTTGCTAGAGAAAAAATGTTGAGAAGTCAAAGGAGGATGAAGTTTTTTTTTTAATCATAAATCTAAGGAACGTGATTTCACTGTAGGCGATAAGGTGTTGCTACTTCTACCCATTCCTGGTAATCCTTTGAAGGCGTCTTTCTCTAGCCCTTGAAAAATTCTGAAAAAAATTAGTCCTGTAAATTCTTTAGTAGAAAATCCCGAGAGGAGGAAACCGTCCCAACTATGCCATATAAATAATGTTGAAGGTGTATAGGGAGTGCTATTGGGAAGTCTGCTAATAATGATAGTGATGAATTTGTTTCTTTTTCAGAGGTAGAAAATAATGAAAATTATGTTGTTCAAGGTAATTGGCACTAAGATAAAAAAGGGTCCTTAGCAAACGTTAGTGATATGGTATCACATTTGAGTAGTGGTAAACATAAATTTTTAAAGAGGTCGGTAAATAATTATAAAAGTTTATTTTCTGATATGCCAAGTTGAACGTCCATTCTGCGGTATGATGTGGACATAGGTAATGCTATTCCTGTGTAACAAGCCTCTTATAGCAGGGGGTTTCAACTTTGGGTATGCGTTCCCCAGGTGGTACACCAAGGGTCTGTCAGGGGGTAAGTCCTTGCCATGGGTTGTTAGGGTTAGGGGCATGGCATCCCACTTGCTGATAAGCAGGACACCTCTACTGTATTTCAGATGGTAAGCTTATAAGAGTGGATTACTTTTCCTCAATGAAATTGAAATAGACAGATACTTTCCCGATGTGTCTGAGGGAAACTTAAAGCTAATCAGAGACCCTTTCCATACATATGTTGCTTTTGTTAATGATGCTATTAAGGAAGAGTTTATTGAACTTGTGAATGGATCCAGTGGTTCATGTGATCTATTTGAGAAAAGGTCTTTAGTCAGGTTCTGGTGTAGAATATCCAAGTCATACCCATTTGTCGCAGAGGAGCCTTTCTGTTCTCAGTTGTGTTTCCCATCAACGAAGTATCTGTGTAAAACTGGGTTTTCTAGCTTACTTGTCATAAAATGAAAACTAAGGTGTCGAATAAATGAGGAAACTGGCCTTAGATGTGCCTTAGCAAAAACTGCTCCTCTGCTGACTAGGCTAGTTGATGAAAAACAGCTTCAGCAATCTCATTAACTACTTTTGCTCTTGATGTAATAATGATGTTTTTTTGCAGCTCAGTACCATAAATTTTGAAATGTTTCTGCATAGAAACAGACAAATAATTGTAAAAAAATTCTTTATTTTTTATGGAATTCTTTGTGATTACAATAATATTGGTTATGTCAGGAGAGTTGTGTACTTACTTCCCTTCACCACAGGACTTGCAAATATAGATGATGGAATTTTTTTTATATTGTTTTGCTTTCTTTACACGAAGTGGAGGAGGTAAATTACTGACATTAAAAATACCGGGAAGGGTACGCGGTGAAAAAAAAGGTTTAAATCCTCTATCTTATAGGCTAAATCCCTTCAAAAGTTAAGAAGGGGCAAAGGAAGTCGATTACATGCTAAAACATGACCTTACCGAACCTAGTAAGAGCCATTGGTCATCTCTGGTAGTTTTAGTTAAGAAACCTGATGAAGGGTTTAGGTTATGTTTCAATTATTGAAAGGTAAACGAGGTGACCAAGGCAGACTGTTATCCATTGCCTTGGGTAAGTCTAAGTACATTAGCAAATTTGATTTATTGAAAGACTACTGGCTAGGTCCACTTTCCAAACATGCTAGAATCTTGTCAGCATTTGTAACACTGCAAGGTTCAGTCCATTGTAAAGTGATGCTGTTTTTTGTACCTAAACATTTTATAACAGTGTTTCATTTACTGACCACCAGTGATAGAATTTAATCTAGGTAGCAATATAGAGTGGTAAGTGTGCTGTTTTCATTCAGTTTTATTAAAGTGAGTTATATGTTTAAAATTATTGTTCGGGTGATGTGTAAATAACTTAATCTCATATAAGATTACCTCACACCCGTTTTAAGGAGCTTATTATGATTTTTTTTGTTTATTAAGTTTTTAAAGGATCATTGTTGCCTTTAGAGTAATCAGTCGTATTTTATCTGTGATGAAGGGTCAAGTGCTTGGCTGTCATGAGATAACTATATTTTGATTAGCAAGCATAATGACCAGATATTTAGGTGCTTTTCCGCAATATATATATACATACATACATACATATTATATATATATAATATATATATATATATATATATATATATATATATATATATAATATATATATATATATATTAAATAAGACGCACACACTACATATTTACCAACAAGTCCCCCTACAGATAGTGCACAGAAAATTAAAAATTTCCATATTTTAATGCTAAAGCAAGAAAGAACTTTTTTGCGGGAAAATTTGTATCTATATAGAAAAAAAACGGATATTTTTTTTACCAAGGGTTCATTTTGAAAATTCTAAACAACGGATGCCTTAAATCTAGGAGTGCTTCCTTTCGCCTTAATAAAACATGATTTAATTATCGTACAATTTTTTGCCAAGTCGTTTAAAACGTCAATAAACTAAAGATATATTTCATTGCTTCTTCTCATAATCTGTTTAAAATATTTACCAAAAATTATAAAAAAACGGACAGAATTTCTTTTGCTACAGATTACTGGGATGTACATATCCCGTGAACCGTAGGAGTAGTATTTCCATAATAAAAAAAAAAAAAAAAAAAAAACGCATGTGCTTGTGCATGTGTATGAATAAAAGTCCACGCTGTCATCCATAAACATTAGGAAAGTGTTTATCCTAAAAGCTTATTCAACAGCAACTAAGTAACCCATATTTGGATAAGCTTTGATATCATGTAAAAGCCCCATTAGCTTGAGTCGTATATATTTTATATGAATCCAGTACACCTACGTTTCTGTAGCAAATGAAATTCTTTCCTGTTTTAGATATTTTTGGTAAATATTATAAACAGACTATGAGAAGAAGCAATGAAATATATTTCTAGTTTATTGAAGTTTTAAACGACTTGCCAAAAAATTGCACGAAAATAAAATCGTCCTTATTAAGGTGATAGGAAGCATACGCATAGATTGAAGGTAACCAGTGCTTAGTATTTTCAAAGCAATTCACGGTTACTTTCCCAGAATATGTTCACTTGTTTCTATGACCATCAAAGTAAACGCGTGAATGTTGGTTAACTTATTACAATTCAGATTAAGATTTGATAATATTCCGGTACTGTAACACTAACCTTCTATACTTTAACATAGATAATTGATTAGGGTTCCTTTGACTCGCAGATATTCGTGGAAATGTTCACGTATAACGAGAAATTTCGTAACTCCAGTGTTCAAAGAATTTGATTCAACCACGAAAATTCTAACTCACTGTCACCTCAAAAGTTCGTGCCAGTTTCAGTGAAGATAGTATATACTATGATTAACCCTTCTATTATTTTCCAAGGGCGTAGCTTTCGTGATATAATCTTATAAACGCTTTGTTTTTTTATGATTTTATTAACATTGCTAATTTATGATTCATGGAAAAAACTCGCTTGCAAGTGACGTGGAGTTGCTTGTACGTGTGTCTGATGAATGCAATCTTTTTTTTAGTTTTCGTTTTTTTCTGGGTGCACATTATGGAGTTATCGTGCTTTTAGGAATTACTGGATGGCAAACTTGCCAATTTTGATTAAGAAAAGATAATTAGAATCGATCTTCACAAAATGCAGGTCTTTTACTTAAAAACGCGACGAAAACCAATATATATATATATATATATTATATATATATATATATATATATATATATATATATATATATATATATATATATATATATATATATAATTGAAAAGCCAAGATAATTGTACTTTTAGGAATTACTGGCCAGAAAGAGTGAGAATGATTAAGGATAAAAAGATATTTAATAGCGCCCTTAGTAAAATCTAAAAATTGTCACTTAAAAGGCGTAAAAAAAAACTATCATGGGAAAAGACCTAATTACCGTTCTTTTAGGAATTACTGAACGGAAATCCGGCTAATTATTATCGCTAAAAATATTTAAAGATTCTCTTACTAGAATATGAAAAAAAAATTGATTTCAATGAGTGAAGAATGAAAAAATACAAAATATCATGTAAAAAGACTAAGTTATCGTGCTTCTAGGAATTACTGAACGGAAAACGGGAGAACTATCATGGCTAAAAGATATTTACAAATTCTCTCAATACAATATAGAATTTTGTCTAAATGTCGTGAAGAATGAAAAGTACAAATTATCCCGAAAAGGCAAAAATTAATTATGATGACAGTCAAGGAAAGCTTCGCTGATGATTAAATTAAATTAAACTGCAACAGTTTTTCATAAGAAACTAAGCAAATGTTTTGCACAGTTATCCGGCATCCATTTCTATAACGAATTAACTTCGTTTGTCTTTATATAAATAACAAACAAATGTTTCTCGAACGATGACTAAATTTTTACGTAACCATATGTCGGTTGACGAATAAGCAGATGCAAATTCGGTTAAAAACTAATGAAACGGATATTATAAGAAGGTCTTCGATGGGATATGACTGACATTACATAATCTATGTAATTAACTGCCTTTACCTTCATTTAAATAACATGACATGTTTTACAACGATGAAAATATCATTACATAACCAGATGTCAGCTGACAACATGTGACTGTTGAACAATTGCATATTTAGGTAAAAAAGAAAGGAGCAGCTGTCATATCTATGTATGTGCAGCCTCTGTAGGGTGTGACAGACATCACGTTATGTTTATCCTTAACTTCTTTTAACTTGATTTAATACAAAGATTCCAAGGGACTATAACGAACAGAATCTGATCTCTTCTGTCTTGATCGCGCCAAGAATGTAACCATTCCTTCGGCCCCTAAACGCAACCCCTTTCATTCCTTTTACTGCACTTCCTTTCATTTTCCACCTTACTTCCCACCCTATCCTAACAATTGTTTCATGTGCAACCGCAAGGTTATCCTTCTGTCAGCCCTTAGAATCTTTTTATCGTCAACTTCCGTTTCAGCGTTGATTGAACTTTTTTGTAGAAAAATTTTTATCTACATCACAAAAAAAAAAAAAAAAAAACTAATATTTTTCTAATAAGAGATTATTCGAAAGAACTAAGTACTGGTTACCTTAAATCTATGCATATACTACCTTTCACCTTAATAAAACATGATTTAGTTTGATATTTTGACTAAAAATATATTCCATTGCTTTTTCTCATAATCTATATACAATATTTACCAAAAACATCTAAAACATGAAAGAATTTCTTTTGCTACAGAGATTGCTGGGATGTACATATAATATCCCGCTAAACGTAGGTGTAATGGATCCGGAAAAAAAAAAACGCACGACTCAAGCCAATGGAGTTTTTACATGATATCAAAGCTTATTCAAATATGGGTTAGTTAGTTGCTGTTGAATGAGCGTTTAGGATAAGTCCATTTTCTTAACGTTCATGGATGACAGCGTGTACATTTATTCACACAGACACACACACACACATGCGTTTTTTATGTGGGTCCACTACACCTACGGTTAACAGGATATGTACTATCGACAAGAAAACTGAAGATACAGTTTTCTGAAATCATCGGAAACCTATTGCTTAATAATACCACGCCTGACAAGTTTGGAAAAGGGGCGGAGCTTAAAAATAAGTCCTCGTGTTTGTTACTTTCTAGATTTCCAGTAACTTTAAACCATAAATATTCTGTAAAAGTCCTATAATCCTTTACAGGTGAATACAGTAACAATCGCTATATTATTCGTTAATGATGGTTTTGGTAACGCAGTTCGGAGTAGAATACCGATCATCCTCCTTTAAAACCGACCGTAAAATCTCTCATAAGAAATGTTATGACATTAAAATGACATAGAATTCATACGTAATTGGAAACTGGATCTTAAATAAATAATTTGGGCAATAACCAGTAGAAATCATGAGGAACAATACAGGAATGAATGCAATATTATGATAAAAGAGAGAGAGAGAGAGAGAGAGAGAGAGAGAGAGAGAGAGAGAGAGAGAGAGAGAGAGAGAGAGAGCTAAGCATAGGCCTGTCCATAGAGATGCCCAAGTCATTATCAACGCAACATCAGTTGAGGAGGTCTTAGAACTCTTTCAATTAGAGGGCTTCGTGTCCTACGCTCCCCCTGATCTTTTCACCCACTTGGTGAACAAGGCCCCTAAAACTATTTTGGAGAGCTGTAAATGGGCGGACGCCTATGGCACCCACCATCCGCTGAAGAGTTCTTTAAAGAAGAAAACACGCGCTGCTCTCCCTCTCACTCCTGCTGTCGCCTCTGAGTGTGGGCGTTGCAATAAACCAGTGCCGTTCAAAGGTGCATACTCCTCAGCAAGCTGCCGCTATCCTCAGAATGGACTATCCCATCATCCTAATATCAAGAATAATGGCCATTGGAACTGAAACAACAGGCCCA
Organism: Macrobrachium nipponense; assembly: GCF_015104395.2. Classification (NCBI taxonomy): domain Eukaryota; kingdom Metazoa; phylum Arthropoda; class Malacostraca; order Decapoda; family Palaemonidae; genus Macrobrachium; species Macrobrachium nipponense. Next base: position 83,590,022 of record NC_087207.1, read on the forward strand.
GGCACGATTTTAGCAAGAGTTTCTGTGACTCATGCAAAGTGCATGGGCACACTGCTGCCTGGGTGGGATGCCCCAAGAAAAATCCAATTTCTTCCATTGTTATGGCAGTGACGAATCCTTCAGCTCTAGGCCCTCCTGCTCGGGCCCCATATTGTCGCACCTCTCAGAGGTCGCTATCCTGCCCACCAGGTCCGAGCTTTCGACGACACTGGTGCACAGGTATCCATCATTCCAGATGATAAAATTCTTTATTGAGCCCAGGTTGATAGGCACCTATTCACCACAATAGAGAGCCGCAACCATGTCAAGATGTTCATGCCTACTGTTCGGTTGAGAGTCACACGATGTCACTGCTCTAAGATATGTACCATGGCTGTAGTAACCTATATACCAGGAGGTTATGCCGTCCTACTAAGACAAGATTTTAAGTCTCCTCCTACCTTTGTACCATATGAGGGCCCGCGCCCTTACATATCTCCAGACCCGTTCCACGGGCCTCCAAGAATTATCTCTAAATGGTCAGTGCCACTTGAAGGTACCAGGCAGTGCCAGGCAGTGCCAGGCTCCACCCCTCATGGACGTTGAGCCACGTTCGAGTTCTCTCACTAAGCCAGGAACGGCCCCAGTGCCAGTGCCAAGGCAAGACTCGAGTCTCCCTCCCCGGAGCTCTAAGCCCCGGTCACTTTCCCTTTGCTGGCTTGGCCCCGCTACCCATTCCGGCAGTCAAGGAAGCGCCAATTCCTATAGGAATCCTCCAGGCCCATTCTGGATACCATTACCTCTTCCACTTCACACACCCGTCCCCAACACTCCCGCCAGCAGCTAACCGGTCCCAGAGTAATGACTCTGCCGAATCCCACTTGGCCAAAGAACTCAGGGAACCGAGCCACGCAGCATTAGGGACGGGGACAAGTGCCAAGGCCCCGGTTGTCGCAGCAGCCGGAGCCGATGCCCCTTTGGCCTCTTCAAAGGGCTTGAGTCCTTCAAGGTCTCCCACGACATCGTGAAACCGACCTTGGAGAGGTCGAAGGAAGAAGGGAAAAGGGTGTCGAGGTTTTCAGAAACCTTACGAGGGTCAATAGTCTCTCTGCACTAGTGCCTGGCACAGTGTCACCCTCTCATAGAGAATTCTGACCCTCTCCATCCAGAGGAGTCCTTTTGTAACTTTCTTTTTTTTTTGTACTCTATATATCTTCTCTTCCATAGTCTCCTTTCCTCTTCTTCACCGCCTTTAGGCATTTATTCCCATTGTATGCTCTGCATAAGAAGAGCCACACCTGCCAGCTATTCTGGCCTTATAAATTAGTACTTCGTAATGAACTACTATCATAAAAGTACCACAACTGGCACAGTACCTTATTCTAGGCACTTAGCATTCCATTCAACTAGGAACATTTTAACCAGAAAAAAATTGCTATACCTTTAGAGATATTTTCAAAGCCTAGGTTGTTTTTACATTGTTTTGATTTAATTGCTTTTTTAGTGTTACCTCCTAGTCAATAGTGAGACTTACATTTTGTGTAATCTTATTTCCTCTCTACGGAGAATTACTTCATTAATTATATCCTTGTTAGTTTGCACTAATGTTCCCTGTGATGAAATTAATACTGTTAGGCGTCTTCATGTTACAAGACAAAGTCACTTAACAAAATCGTAGGGCTATTAACACACCCTCGAACGAGTCATATCACCCCATCAGGGCCAACTAATAGTATGTGTTGCCTTAAACAATTAAGCTGTCAGTATTATACGTGATAGAATTAATCATACTGTTAACCCTGTGGGTTAGGTTTTATATAATCATTATTTGCTGTTCATTTTAACAGTCATTTTCAGTGTGACATTATATTTTAAGAGTATTTTTTATTGGAATATAGCAAGCTGTTAGTCTTTTAGTCATTCCATACTTTATTTTCTATTATTATTGATCAGTAACATACAAGAATTAAATTATTTTAAATCCTCTGCCTGTCGAGTAAACCTTCATGAATATTATCATTAGCAGAGCTGTAATCTCGTTTGTAATATATGTCCATTCAAGGGAGTAGGGAAGGCTCATTAATTTACATGTCATTTGTCCTTGATTCTGGCTTATCTTGTCCATTCTAACCTGCCTAGGGTTGAAATGTATGCTAGAATGGGGAGGTGTTCAGGATTTTAAGCCAGACCTTTATAACAAGACTCATTCATCTTTGCCTACATGCAAGTTTCCCCTGTGAACTGGAAGCCCTCATTCTCTCGAAAAACCCTCTTTGCTTCCATTGGCTGCTCTGGATGTACTCTCCACAGGGGGGCTTGGATGAGGGGCGGAGCCTACCCTAGTGAGATTTTAAAAGAAAATGGCCACACCAGCTCTTTCTCAGAACAGCTCAGAACACCCCAGAACCTCTCAGAACTTCCTGAGACTCTCATGCCCTGCAGACTCCACTTCACCCCTTCTGCTCCCCTGCCACCTCTGGGGGATTCCACAGCGGATAAGAAGACTACCAAACCCAGGATTTCCAGGTACTGTGAGATGTAAATTTAGTGCAGTCGGAATCGTTTTGCGTCTTGAATATATTCTATTTCCATTCTTCCAAGGTGACTTTCCCTTTTTCGTTGTCCAGCTTCTCACTCCCCAATTTTGGTTAAATTTTGTGATTAATTCCCTGGGGATGCTAGTAAAAATCCCCTAGTAATTCAACCAATGTAATAGTCCTATCTGTGTAAACTCACAGTCATCTCATGCCACTTAAGTGGGTTGTAAATTTTTATGCTAAGAGCAAGTAGTGTGTAACATTCCCACGTGTTGCTTGCCTTAGTACTGACACTAGAATGCCATCTCTTTGCAGACAAACACCGTGCCTGATTGTGGGAGAAATTGGGAACCGTTTGGAATAAGGCTTGCATTGAAATAACCAATTTGCGCAAATTCTGATCGTATCTGGTTCATTTCCTAGCCATGTGTTTCCGGTGGATCGACAATCAACCACATCATTTAGTTCTTGTACTTACCGTAACATAAATGTACGTAAATATATAGTTTATTTAAAACTAAATTCCACATATAATGTAAATTCCTCCTTTTTCAGTAATATCAGCCTTCTGCCGTAGATTTTTTATTATGATAACTCTCGTCCCTCCAGTTCAAGGTCAATTTTAAGAGTATCAGACTACATTTTCAAGGAGGGAACGAAAAGGTCATATATCTATATCTATATTATATATATATATATATATATATATATATATATATATATATATATATATATATATATATATATAGATAGATAGATAGATAGATAGATAGATAGAATAGATAGATAGATAGATAGATAGATAGATAGATAGATAGATAGATAGATATTAGATTCTATATATATATATATATATATATATATATATATATATATATATATATATATATATATATGTATATATGTATATATGTATATATGTATATATGTATATATGTATATTATGTATATATATATATATATATATATAGATATATACTATATATATATCATATATGTATATATGTATATATGATATATATGTATATATGTATATATGTATATATGTATATATGTATATATGTATATATATATAATATATATATATATATACATATTATACGATATTTACATATATACATATCTACAGATATACATATCTACAATCTACTATCTATCTATCTATCTATCTATCTATCTATCTATCTATATATCTATATATATATATAATATATATATATATAATATATATATATATTATATATATATATATATATATCTATATATATATTATATATATATATATATATACATATATATATATAATATAGATACAGATATATGACCTTTTCGTTCCCTCCTGGAAAATGTAGTCTAATACTCGTTAGATATATATATATATATATATATATATATATATATATATATATATATATATATATCTCTATATATATAATATATATATATATATATATATATAGATAGATAGATAGATAGATAGATAGATAGATAGATAGATAGATAGATAGATAGATAGATAGATAGATAGATATGATAGATAGATAGATAGATATAGATATATATATATATATATATCTATATATATATATATATATATTATATATATATATATATATCTATATATACACATATATATATATATATATATATATATATATATATATATATATATATATATATATATATAGTTATGACCTTTTCCTCCACCTCCAGTCAAGGTCCAATTCTACGAGTACTAGACTCAATGCAAGGAGGGAACGAAAAGGCATTATATATATATCTAGATATATATATATATATATACATATACGTATATACTATATAGATGGAGATATATAATATATAATATATATATACTAATATACATATATATTATAATTATATATAATATATATAATAGTAGACAGATAGATATAGATTATATATATATATATATATATATATATATATATATATATATATATATATATATATATATATATGTATATATGTATATATGTATATATGTATATATTTGTATATATGTATATATATGTGTATATATACTATTATATATATATATTATACTATAATATATATATATATATATATATATATATATATATATATAGATAAGCCATTCTAGAGGGCTTATAAACAACTTTCCCAAGAATATCTGAACATCTCAGAAGACGCCATGAGGTCGTTAACGGTCATTCTCTCTCAGATGAAGAAAGCGTCACCTACCCTACAACATCCCCCAAAAAAAAAAGTCCGTTGGGCATGGGCGTCCCTTATAGGGGCACCTCACTTGGACCCAATAGACCTAAGGACAGGTGCCAGACCCAATCAGGCCTAGAAGCAATTATCGGGGGTTTCTGGGGGGTATTGAGAGAGAGGGAAACCAAGCCGTCTCCTTGAGGGTCAGCAGTTAGCCGTCGGTCAAGAGAAGGGAAAGACGCACTTTCCCCTCGTCGCCCTTTGCCGGTTCCTCGCTCGGTCTCAATCCCGCCGGTACTATAGATATTAGGTCATTTCACTCGGGCCCTTGGTGTAATTCATTAGAATATAAGACTGGTGTTAAATTAATCACTGAGCGTTTGATTTCTGCATGACCCACAGTAACTTAAGAATCCCACGCGACCCAGGTCGGGGTCATAATTTTTGGTGTCAGGTGTGCGGGGTACACTACAAAGCGCTAATAAACGTTAAATATAGCGATTGTGGGTCTTGCGAGGTGCAGATTCGGTGACTAATTGTTCAGTGTCTTTATGATCGGAAAATACACGACGGAGCGGTCATATGAAACAACACAAAAGGGCCGTGGTTGAAGTGATACGTTAATTAACTCAAAACTGAGCTTGCCTTCACGTAACTAATGCCAAAGTAACGAGCGGTAGATAGCGAAGAAAGTCGGCGTGCGATATTGCCGGGCGCGAGACATCGTGAAGCGGGCGAATACACGCACACACATGCTGTGCATAAAACGGCCAACAGATTAGAAAAACTGTTATGCAGTGTATAATAAGCGAGGGAAAGACAGAAAGGACGAGTGTCGTATTACTGGAGAGAAGATTTGCACTCCCCAAATCAAAACCAGCCAGACGCTGGTTACGATAGCAAGCGGAAAGAGGCGATCATCAGCACAGTGATCAGCAGTGCCTTCGCAGACCATCGGCGTGACAAAGAACGGAGCAAAGATGGCGGACAGCAATGAGCGCCCGCCAAAAGTCTTTCCCGCCAAAGGGAAAGAAGAGTGCCTGGAGTCAGCTGTGTGCGCCCAAGAGAACAGGGGAAACCCTGTTGGGCAGCGGGAGGGATACCAGTTCTCCCCCCCGAAGAGTAGCAGAGTGAGACTGTCGGAGTAGGGGACTCCCCCTACAGGACAGCACACCCCCCTCAAGAGCGGGAATGGGTCGGAAGGAGATGGGCACTTTCCTCCTTCCCCTAGCCCCTCTAGCCGTTGAGGAGACGGTATTCACCTTCAGGATGGATGGGGGAGTGTGAGCTGTAAGCTTCGTCTGGTATAGACCAAGCTGTTAGAAGTAAGAAAAGCTGACAGCCGTCGGAAGGCGGCTGACGACAGCAAGGGAGTGTAGCAAGACACTCCTCCCCTCCCCTCAAGAGGAAGGGGACGGCGACGTGGAGAGAGGAAGGAGGGTCAGCTGGGATCCTTCCTTGGCACAAGGGACACGAGGAGAGTAATTACTGACCAGCGTGAATAATTGTCAGTGGGGGTCTTTGTGAAGAATTTAAACAGTATGGGTATGAAAATGTGGGCAACCCGCAATGAAACAAGTTTCTTTGGATTTGTTTTATTCACAGTAGTTTAAAGTTTTTTTTTTGTAAATATTATATTATCAAAAGGCTTTGTGATTAGTTTATTCTATTTTATGTGTTATTAGAATATGTCCTTTTTGATTTGAATTTTTAAGTTATTCCAAGTAATTTGTCTGAGAAGTTTTGTTTTTTTTTTATCAGGAATAACGTAAAAAAAAAAATCAACTAGTGATTTGTCAATTTCTTTTCTTAATCAGATTTGTGGTAACTGAACCCTTTTGTGATTTATCTGTGATTGCAGTTTGAGTAATTTAATTACGAATTGTTCTTATTAGAGTCAATGAATATTAACCAATTCACTGATATTGCTTGCTTAATGTTTTGTGGAAACTGTAGATGGATTTTCTTTTATTTTGTTCATTTTTATTGTCGGTTTTCAAGTCCTACACCTTGAGGGTAGGAGACCAAACCCGCCCCCCCTAGAGCCTCTCCTCAATAGCCAAAGTGGTTGTCAGAGAACACCACCAATAGTGTTTAATGTTAAATTTATTGTTATTAGTAGTAGTTACCTGGGTGTTGACCTCTTTGAGATTCTCGTAGTTAAACCAGATTGTTATTCTTTTCAAGTACTAATGATACGAGTCCATTTAAGATCACTGGTCAATGCCCCCGGGTTAGGTAGAGAGAGAAAGAAAAATAGTAAAAAAAAAAAAAAAAAAAAAAAAAAAAAAAAAAAAAAAAAAAAAAAAAAAAATGGAAAAGTAAATAAATGAATAAAAAAAAAAAAAAAAAATAAATAAATAAATAAAATGAAATAAAATAATAATAATTTTAGTTAAGTAATAATACCGGAGCTAATGCCATTACCAAGGATAATGCCTATCCATTGCCCTCGATCGAAGTGCTTTTACTTAAAGTAAAGGAGAGTAAGTTTTTCGCCACATTGGATCTCAAGGCTTGCCCTGATGATGAAAGTAAAGAGAAAACGGCCTTTATAGCAAATAATCGGCTAAATGAATATTTTTCCTTCCCCCTTTGGATTTAAAAAATGTTAAAGCTCATTTTTCACGAGTAATGATACGCGTTTTAGCCTCTATAATTAGCATTGGAGTTTTTGTATATTTAGACGATATCATTGTAATTGGAGCCATTGTAGAGGAGCTTAAATCTAACCTGATGAAAATAAATTTAGAAAAATGTAGTTTTTCCAGGCCGAAAGTAGAATTTTTGGGGCACCTAGTAACTTCCGAAGGCCTTAAGCCTTGTGCCAATAAGGTTATAGGAATTAAAGAATTTCCACGACCAAAACATGCGAAAGATGTAGCCAGCTTCTAACGGACTCGCGGGTTACTATCGGAAGTTCGTTAGGAACTTTGGACGGATAGCGAGACCGTTAGATGCATTAAGGAAGCAACCTGATTTCCAATGGGGTGAGAAAGAGGAAGAAGCTTTTCAGAAATGAAAAGATGCCCTAATGAGCGACGAACTCTTGGATTATCCGAGGTTCGATCGTCCTTTTTCAGTGACCACATTCGCAAGTGATATTGCGATAGGAGTAATCTCCCAGATTGACGATGAAGGTAATGAAGACCAGTTTGTTTTGCATCACGAGGATTAAAAGGGGCAGAGAATAATTATAGTACCTTCGATCGAGAGGCTTTGGCGGTCTTATGGTTGCTGGAGAGACACAATTATTTATTTTTTTTGCTGGGACATAAAATAGGTTTTCACAGATCATCAACCATTAATGTACCTGCTGAATAAGAGCGAGATTACAAATCGCCAAACTCGTTAGATCGAGTGAATTTTAGAGCTTGACATCTTAAAGATTGAATATGTCCCAGGTAAGGTAATAGGATGGCGGATGCTCTCTCCAGGAACATCATAAGAGTAACAACTCGTGCTACAGGGCGCAGGGAGGAACGACAAAAGAAACCTCGTGACGTTGGTGGCACAGGCACTGCAGGCATAGTGCCAGCAAAGTCGCGACGGTACCGAACAATGACAGTCAATCAAACGTAAGCGCGACGCGCAGAAAGCGGGAAATTCGCAAGCACTCTCAGATGAATGGGAGTGCCCGAGGCGGTAGCTGGTTAAAGCAGGTGGAACTCCGTCCGGGGGATTCCAGAATAAATGCCCGGAGAATGAAAGTGTGGTTGATTTTTGTAGTTGGAGTGTGCGAGAATTGGTTGAAAGTCAGGTGTCTAAAGCTTGGATTAGTCAGATTAAGGCTTGTGTGGAAGGTGAAAGTTACGGGTTCCCGAATTTTGTGCATTTATCAAAAAACTTGTTTGTCATTGTGAAAGGCGTCATGTTAAGTAAATATGAAAAGGGCCGCTGATATCCGGGCCCAAGTCGTTCTTCCTCGAGCCTTAGTAGAGAGAGCCATACACATGATTCATGTTAGCCCTTATGCTGGGCATGTAGGCATAGAAAGACTTTTAGAAGAGCCCGTGAACATTTCTTTGGGTTGGCATGCTTTGAGACATAACTAGATTGTAAGTAACTATCGTGTGTTTAATACGATGGAAAAGCAACCTGTTAAGTATTTTTTTTATTGAAAGAGCCATCCAAATTTTTGTTTATTTATGTAAATCCTTACGCCAGGCATACAGGGGGTGGCATAGAAACGATCCCGTTGTCAGGAAGCACTCGGTGTCGTACGTTGGTTAAATTTCAATCGTGAGCATTAAATGTGGTGAGACCACTCCCTGCGGCGCCAGAGTAATAAAAGTATTATTGTGTTCGTGGGTGCGTATATACGCTCCCACCCATGGATAGGATGGGGTGGATCTAACCTGCCTGTTGGGATCATATCATGTGAAAGAAATTAATCGAAATACTGGCGTATTCCACTTAAATGTACTAGAAGGACAAAGCGACAAACACCGTCGCACGCAGTATACGTCAAGACGTTTGGTTTACCACACCAACCAACCAGTATCCCGTACCCGAGGTTGGCCGGGTACCTGGGAGACGAGCCAGTGGGAAATATCGGTGCGCAAGTGGGCGCCCGGCCGAGAGCACAAGACCGAGCTCCCGAGCCTATGTCATAAGTAAATGCTATTGCAAAGTAAATGAAAGGGGTCAGTGGACAGAGTCTGTAAATGCCAACCCACGTCTTTGCCTAGGATTCAGAATCATGCCAGTGTTATTTTTTTTAATTTTATTTCTTGTTGTCTCGATCAGATTGTCATGTGTCACGAATTTATGTTGTTTGATATAACTTGTCCAAATTATTTTCAGAACAAATGTTATTACTGTGGATCATATTCTTATGTGTAATTTTGTTTTGATGTGGTTGTGTTGCTTATGTGTTTATTTTTTTTTTTTTTCTTGTAGTATTATTTTGATTTATTGTTTTTTTTTATGTGTTAAATTTGTTGCAACCCCGATTCCATCCTATTTTATCTTTCATAAATTACACTAATGCTTGTAAAGTTTTTTTTGATTTTCACAGATGATGAAATTTTTGTTTGTTTGTGCTTGAATTTCCATATTTATTTTTATGGTTCTTTAGTAATTTTTTTTTAATTTTTTTTATGTGATAGTAGTAAATGTACATTGACGTTCCAGGAGGATTCTTTTATTTTCGTGAAAATTCCATTGCATTATTTTTTGTTCTGTGTATGTTTAAATTATGTTTTTGTTATTTGAAGAAATTTAATAGATTAACGTGATACAATGTCATTAAAAATGGATGCCATGTGTCGTGATTACCAAGGGCAGTGGCTGAATGTGTGGAATTTTCTGTCTTTTTGTTTTTACCATTTTGTTTTGATTATGAACCTGAACTTATTGAATGATTTCTTTTTTTTGGTTTTGATCTGTTCCAGGAAAGAGTGATTGTTCCTAATTTTTTTTTAAGATCTTATGATGTTGTAAGACGTGTTTAATTTACTTGTAACCTTTGGTTTGTACACACGTCAAATGGCCCCCTTTAAGATAGTTAATTTGAATTTAGATAAATCAGTACCTTGAGAAAAGAGACTCGAGATGGGACAAGGCAGAGACTATAGCTTTGCGAGGACGCAAAGGAGTTTGGGGAGGGAGTGATAAGCCATTCTAGAGGGCTTATAAACAACTTTCCCAAGAATATCTGAACATCTCAGAAGACGCCATGAGGTCGTTAACGGTCATTCTCTCTCAGATGAAGAAAGCGTCACCTCCCCCCACCCCCAACATCCCCCAAAAAGTCCGTTGGCATGGGCGTCCCTTATAGGGGCACTCATTGGCCAATAGACCGTAAGGGGACAGGTGCCAGACCCAATCATGGCCTAGAAGCAATTATCGGGGGTTTCTGGGGGGTATTGAGGAGAGAGGAAACCAAGCCGTCTCCTTGAGGGTCAGGCAGTTAGCCGTCGGTCAAGAGAAGGGAAAGACGCACTTTCCCCTCGTCGCCCTTTGCCGGTTCCTCGCTCGGTCTCAATCCCGCCGGTACTATAGATATTAGGTTCATTTCACTCGGGCCCTTGTGTAAATTCATTAGAATATAAGACCGGTGTTAAATTAATCACTGAGCGTTTGATTTCTGCATGACCCACAGTAACTTAAGAATCCCACGCGGACCCAGGTCGGGGTCATATATATATATATATATATATATATATATATATATATATATATATATATATACATATATACATATATACATATACATATATACATATATACATATATACATATACATATATACATATCTATCTATCTATCTATCTATCTATCTATCTATATATATATATATATATATATATATATATATATATACATATATATATATATATATATATATATATATATATATATATATATATATATATATATATATAATATAGATACAGATATATGACCTTTTCGTTCCCTCCTTGAAAATGTAGTCTAATACTCGTATATATATAGATATATATATATATATATATATATATATATATATATATATATATATATATATATATATATATATATATATATATATATATATATATATAGATAGATAGATAGATAGATAGATAGATAGATAGATAGATAGATAGATAGATAGATAGATAGATAGATGATAGATAGATAGATAGATAGATAGATAGATAGATAATATATATATATATATATATATATATATATATATATATATATATATATATATAAATAAATATATATATATATATAATATATATATATATATATATATATATATATATATATACATATATATATATATAGTTATGACCTTTTCCTTCCTTCCTTAAAAATGTTGTCTGATCTATTAGCACGTATCACCCTATCTGTTCCGGAACTATGTCCTAGAGGATCTTTGCCAGTGTCGTTTTCTATCACTCCTTAGTTTGGTGCTCGTAAACACTTACTACAACAAGCTAGCTGGAGTTTCTTGCACAGGCTCCAGCGGATGACTTTGCTACTGAATCATGCCTCTTTTTATGCTTGTTATTTGGTTTATGGTCTCGTTTTTCATAGTGCGCTTCCTGTATATGGTCGAGATATTATTTCTATCTTTCGTTATTATTATTATTATTATTATTATTATTATTATTATTATTATTATTATTATTATTATTATTATTCAGAAAAAAAAAACGGAACCTTATTTACATGGAACAAGCCCACAAAAGGGTCTATTGACTTGAAATTCAAGCTTCAAAAGAATTTGGAGTTCATTTGAAAGAAGTTACAGGAAAGGTCTGAATTTTGCCAAAGTGTACTATCAGAAACTTGCACTCTAAACTGACAGTACAAAAAAAAAAAAAAAAAAAAAAAAAAAATCTTGTTTCATCAGTATGCACTTGACAACACACGATCCTTCTTAAATTTGACTTCACGTAAAACCGTTATATAGTATAAGATGGTTACTTAAATCTTCATAGATCATGATATTTTAAACGGAGATAATGACTATTCGTTATACGGTATTTCACTTCAGACAAAATAACATTTAAAAAATGAACCAATGCCAAAATCTGCCTCCATTTATAACTGTTTTACAAGTATACGGTAGCTAAACAAGTCAAGATATGTAAAAGAGAGAAAATACATTTCTGAGAAGACAAAAGTTAGTTTTTAAAATGTTACGCCAGAACCAGATATACGCAAATGCATTCATACGCAAGCAAGAGCTTCAGAATAAAAAAAAAATGAAAAACAGAATGTACACAGGATACTCTTACTTTGCACCATTACTGGGTGTCTCTCGGCCCAATTACGTCCCCATTTCGAGTGCTGATACAACAAGCCAATCTCTCGGGAGGCAAATAACACGATAGACTAAACCGTGAAAGCATATCGTGATTTCCGTGTCTCCCTGTTTACCGTGGAACAATGTTCAAAGTGAAAGTAAACAGTGGGTCACTGAGTTTTATTCCATTATTTCGGGATGCTTGGGTCTGCGTTCCGATTCAGGCAGTGGCTGCTTGTATTATTATTATTAATAGTAGTAGTAGTAGTAGTAGTATTCAGAATACGAGCGCTAGTCATATGGAAAAATCCTACCGCACAGGGGCCATTGACTTGAAACTAAATCCTCCAAAGAATATTATGGTGTTCATTCGAAAGAAGTAACAGAAGGTAAAGGGATATACAGAAAAAGGAGATAAGTTATTAGAAAAACAGATAAATAAAGAAATTAGTAAAAAAATAAATAACAATGAAAGTAAATGATTAAAATATAATTGCTATATTACGGTAGTAATGAAAACAATAATAAACCAAATACATTATCTAATCAGATTGAAACATATCTCTATTACAAACCTCTGGGGTTCTGGTACAGGTTCTTAGGCACTTTCTTTTATCAGGATCGTAGACAGTATATGCAACCCCTTGTTCAAGGAAAGCGGGCAAAACAATACTCCGGAAAAACTTAACAGTATTTATTACAAAATGGAGATAAACAACTGAAATCAGCCTTGTGGGTTTAATTAAGTAAAATACATAACTGCAAAACTGAGCTTAAAGTAAGAGCACAAAATATCAGGTCTTCGACGAGCTAAATAACTAAACCCTAATAGAAATTCAGAGGAGGAAAACAAACATTTCATAAATCTGAGTGGTTCTAAATATATGTGGCCAAAACTATACTAAATAACTAAAGGTTGAAAGAAGTGAAAGATATAAAAACAAGGAAAACCTTAAAGATATGGAATAATAACCAAAAATACTTAACAATAAACAATGACAACAATAAATTTATAATATGCACAAAAGTACACCAACAGTGCCTAATCCTTACGTCGGGGATGAATAACTGAAGTCAGGTCGAACTAGGAGTCCATAACGAGCACCAAATCTGCTATCAAAGGAACGGACACGATTGCCAGGACAACAGGGGTACAAGGCTCCCCGAAGGAAATATAACAGCTATCTTACCTAGGGATTGCCTCCCTACGTTTCACCTCACGAGCCAGTGCTCACACACATTCCCAAAGAATAGCAGTAGGACGAAGGCAGAAGTGGCAGGTGAATCCAAAATCAGTGTCGGGAATAAGGGGTAATACGAGAAGTCGCAAATGGTGTACGCCTCTGCGGACCCCGTTGAACAGAAACTAAGGTCGCACGTGAATGAAGCATCAACGCACAAGAGCTGTGACTTAACAGTACCAGAGTCGCAGGTACGGACGATCGTGAGAAAAGAACCCAATAGCGTCGTTTTCTACATACACTGCCAAAAGGTCGTCCTCCAATAATAAAAAAACTTAAGGTGCTCAAAGGGATGGTCTGACAAGGAGCGTTCCAAAAGCCCGAACTTACGCGGGCAGACCATCAACGTTCACAGTACACTTACGAACCATCAACCGTAGCTCAAAAATAAATTACAAAACAATCGTTAGAACGTTAGTTCAGAGAAATAAACAAGGGGGGAGGGAGGCGCTCAACAACACAAAAACCCTTACATTAACTAACAAGCATACAGCTGCTTAATTAAGTAAAAGAAACTTGAAGGAAACAAGGCTGATTTAAACTCGATAAATAAAAAAAAGAAAAAAAAAATCTACGTTAACGTAATAATCTCCGAATTCCCCTCGTTGGTAATCAGCGACTTGAAGTGTTTTTAAATTTAGCAAAATAACTAAAAAAGATCATATATATACAAAATTAATTACCATGGTTCAAAATGCCCCATTTCTCAATAAATGTATGAACTAGTTTGAACTCTAAAAAAATGGATGGTTTATCGTTTATCATAACACAGAGGATCCCTTATTGGTAATCATTGTATGAAAGGGTCTAAACTCAATGAAAATGACTCTTTTAGAGTAAGCTGGCCTTATGCTACCACGGGCCCTTCCCAGAAGGTACAGCCAGCAACAAAAGCAGTGTCGCCCCCCAGACCTTCAAACAACCAGTATATAGTTAGAATGGTTCGAAAGAGAGAGAGAGAGAGAGAGAGAGAGAGAGAGAGAGAGAGAGAGAGAGAGCTTTTATTCCCGCTTAGTTATTAATCTGATGGATATATTTGAGACCTTCTGCTTTAAGAAATATGTTATCGGATATCATATGGAGAATAATTATCAAGAAATCTTATCACATTGAATCATTTGTTATCATATTTAATATATTAAAAAGCCTTAAATATTGTTGGAACTGACTATTCATATTAATATTAGTCAGACGGAAATAACCTTCTTTTTCATTATCCTATAAGCATCTCTCTCTCTCTCTCTCTCTCTCTCTCTTTCTCTCTCTCTCTCTCTCTCTTCATCTGTCGCTCTGGCCTCCGTCTTTTATCTCCTGAATCCACTATTTAAACAATGGTAAACGTTTGATATGTTATTTGGATGTGGCCAGGGATCACAAAACCATAAATGGCTAGTCTACCAACTTGTGCTTGGATGCACCTATTTTTCCCATGGGCAGATTGGACTATTATTACCTGTATTACCAATAATATACGAACCTGGTTACAAAGATGTTACACACCAGGTTTTGTAGCTGTGGGTTGTATGATTCATCAAAGCATCAACTTTGCAAGAGCAATACTTTGTTATTCTATGCTAAGAACACATTCCTGGATATCCTTTCAGGTACAGGATTTGTATTTATGGCATAACTTAGTTGAGTTTACAGTATTCGTTTTTACCATGGATAACAATTCAATTGGATGCATTACATGAATATTATATTGCATGTAAAAATAAAAATAACTAACATAGGTACCAATTCAATTGGATGCATTACATGTATTATATTGCATGTAAAAAGAAAAATAACATGGGTAATAATTCAACTGGATTAATTACACGAATATTATATTGCATGTAAAAATAAAAATAACTAACATAAGTAACAATTCTACTGTATACATTAAATGTATTATATTGCATGTAAAAATATAAATAAACTATACACTGCAGTTATTTTAGAAGTATTACTTAATGTGCAGTTTCATACACCTTACAAGTAGGAACTACGTATATCTGCGGGCATCTATTAACTCGTTCAGGCGGGTTAGCATGGAGGCTACTAGGTGTTCGCAAATGTTTGGCCTGTGTTGCACGGATTCCCATACCTCTCTCACTGATCGGCCAATAGCATCGCTTGTCCGGTCTGGTCCCATTCTTATTTTTGGTTTCATTATTGCCCATATCGGGCTGATATCACATCCTTTGGCAGGCCAGTCTATTACCTGAATTTCAGAGTGCCTCCTGCACCACTCGGTCACAATGTGGGCTATGTGCATGGGGCCAGAGCCGTATATAGAGGGAGTTTGGCCATGCTCAGAACCAATTAGGCGCCATCTGGCCTCTGTCCGACTGCCCTGATACAGCTCTGCCCTGACACAGTCAGAGCCGTCACGGCACACGTAAGAGCGTTTTATTAATTTTCGGTAAATTACATACTTTACTCCTATGGTTTGCTGTGTAGCAGTAGGCTGTTCCGTACAGTATGGACAGGGTAAAAAGATGCTCAGATTCCCTAGAAACCCAGAGAGACGACGGCAATTGGAAAGCACATGATAGACCTTATTTATGTTTGGTAAGTTCAAGATTTTACCTCTACTTTTCATAATGTGCAACACTTGCATTTTTACTGGTAGTAATAGAGCATATGACTAAATAACATTTTTATTGTTGATATTAAGACCAGTAGTTAACGATAATTTGTTTTATCTCTAGGATCATTTTGAGGATGGCCAGTATGAATTGGGAAGAGCTGATGGCCTTAAGCGCCTCAAGTTATCTGCTGTTCCAACCAAGTTTGTGTTCAAAAAATCAAATTCTACATTATGCAAACAACCAAGGAAAAGACAGCTTGCTATCACAGAGACCAACGAACATCATGCAAAACGTATACGAGTTGAACACTCGTATACAAAATCTTCAGAGTTTGATGATCAACATGAACCTTTTGCTGCTTTTGATGAAGGTAAGACTATGTTATACAGATATACCAATTCATTTTTGTATTATTATGTAGGTAATTTTATATACATATATTTAGTGCATATGTACTTGTTTGAATTTTCAGTTGTTAGCCTACAAGAAAAACCGTAAGGATTCTAAACCCAGGTGTCTTTTTGAGTTAATTCGGTATTAGTGTGTGTTCTGAGGAGCTTAAACTGGTCATGTGATTAGCAAAACGTAAATCTAGGTGGTCTACGAAGGAATTAGTAGAAATATCATATATATGTCCAGTATTTAGTAATTAAAGGAAGATCAGTAGATAAAGGTTAGTCTGTTTCTTTTTCTTAAAACGAAGGTCACTGCAAAATATAATTGAATACCAAGGAATTACAAACTTGAAACTGACTTTTCACAATATATATATATATATATATATATATATATATATATATATATATATATATATATATATATATATATATATATATATATATATTACTTCTAGGGCACAATTTTTCACGGATACAACATTCATGAATATATATATATATATATATATATATATATATATATATATATATATTGTATATATATGTTGTTTCTTACTGATATTTTGTATCCGAATATCCACTGTAATAGTGCTATTGGTAAAATAAAAATTTGCATTTCAGAAGAAATCCCTGAGACAATTCTGGCAATAATACTGATGCTGCTAGTAGCGATCCTACCAATCCTGTTGCAGAGTTACGAGAAGCAGCATTAATGAGGACGATACAAAATCTCCGAAATAAAGTTAAAACGGCACAAAAGAAGAAACATGAGGTCTTGAAAAAGATATCAGCTTTAGAAGGCAACATGGCAAAGGTTTTTAACGAGGATCAATTTGCAACTCTGGCTCGTGGTATTAAGGGTGGTAATAGTAGAGGCAAGAACTAGTCAAATGAGACAATTAAGAAGGTCTTCAACTTTGAGTTGCTTGTGGGTCAACAGGATACAATTTATTATTGCAACAACACCAGCCCCTACCATCCCTTCGATCACTGAGGAGAAGACTCGAATTTATTTGTATGGAACTGGGAGTATTAGATGAGGTATTTACATTTTTAAAGATAAACGTTGATGCTATGGATGTAAAAGAAAGAGGATGCTTCTTTGTTTCTAGATGAAATGTGTATAAAACCTGGACTCATGCTTGTGGGGAGTTCCTACTAGATGGAAACGAATAGTGGCATACTACTTTACAGGAAATAGCGTTAAGGGGGAAACTTTAAAACCTTTGGTTTTGGATATTTTGAAGCGGGCGCATGACACTGGATTGCACGTTAGTGCCATCACTTCAGACATGGGGAGTGCAAATCGGACCCTTCTAAAGAGTTTTGGTATTATCTGTTCCAGGAACTGTAGCATAGTTAATGAGACAGCTCATCCTATTAGCAAAGAACAATTTCTTTACTTCATCCACGATGTATCACATATTATATAGAACTTGTGGTCATGTCTAGTGAAAGGCAATATCATTCATTTGAGCGACGATATGATAAAACAATTTGATTTACCATCAAAGGAGGTGACAGCTGAACATGTCAAAAGTTTGATATCTTTTCAGGAAGGCAGAGATCTGAAGCTTGCGCCAAAACTCTCTGAAACTCATGTAAATCCTTCGCATTCTGAGAAAATGAAAGTATCAGGTGCATTAAATTTCTTTAGCTATTCGGTAAAAGCAGGACTTTATTACTTGGTTGAACACGAAGGATACAGTAAAGACTTACTTACAAAAGCTTGGTTCATTGGTTTGATAAATAAGTGGTTCGATTTAATGTCAAGTAGACATCCAATCATGACACTAAGTAACGTAAATGAATCCTGTTATAAGAAAGCTATACTGCATCTTGAGCAAGTTCTAAGAGTGTTACATGAAATATGTATTGGAGTTAATGCACAGCGGAAGCCAGTTCAAACTGGAGTGATATTGTCTACCACTTCCATTCTTAATCTCCAAATTAATTACTTGGCTAAAGGTCACAGATTTTTACTGACATCCAGTTTCACTCAAGATTGTCTAGAAAACTTGTTTAGCTCCATAGGACTGAAAAACCCAGTGCCAACTGCCTTAGTCTCTGAAATTGATATCAGTTGTACAATTTCTGAAATGCTCAAGTGCAAGTAAATATATAACAGATGCCCGTGAGTTTCTAGCTGACTTTCTTAATAAGCCCAATGTTGAAGCAAATGGTGATGCTGAAAATGAAACTGCAGAACCTGACTTTGACCAATTCTCAAGTGACAATGTGATGAATCAAGCAGAACTGAGCAGCCTCCATTATATTGCTGGTTATTGCATAAAAAAAGTTTAAAAATTCAAATAAGCATTGCACATTTTGTCTTCAAACAATAGAGAGCAACCAGTCAACACAGACAGATTCTTCTCAAAGGTTGACTCAGTTAAAAGAATATAGAGAAAACTGCCTAGTTTATAGCACAGATGCCTGCTTCAGTTTATTTCAGAATGCAGAAAATATTTTAGGGCAAATGAAAAGAGTTTTGGAAACAAGAGCAATTTATTAGGACGACTAGTGCATTTGGCAAACACTCTTCTTGCCATGATATTAAGGGTAGACTCCTGAAGTTTTTCTTCATTTTAAGATTACATATTTATGCTAATAAACAACAAAATATTCGTAAGGCTCGGTCGTTAAAATCAAACGGAAGTGAATTAGGGAGTAAGAGTATGATGGTGAGAAAAGCTGTAATGAATATGAGTAAACAGTGAATTATGAAACCATATATAATATTTCATAATACTTATGTATTTCAAAATTAAAGCCAATAAAGTTATAACTATCATGAATGTTTTAATAAACATCTTAATGGTTGATAGAAAAATTGAGTTAACAATCAGAGAGAAAGGGAGAGAAGAGCTGAGACACCACTCAGGTGAGGGAGCGTGGCTTAACAGGACAGATGGCGCCCTGCCAAAAGGTTGGCCAAACTCTCTCTATATACGGCTCTGTATGGGGCTACTGTCCTGGACAAAGATGATGGGTTCGCCATCAGGGATTGCCATGGCTCCTACTGTTGGTAGCATCATCTCTTGTAGAAGCAATATATATTGCCTGACGTTTAACTATCCTTTCATTCTTACTAGTTTCCCTGAGCCATAACTTGACATCCAACCCTATAATTAACTCCAACCTTGCTGCTCCTGCTCTCTCTTGATGTTGCTAGCACTTTATCTTGTGCCGATGCATTGCCAGACATGCCTTGCTGTGGCCTCCACTGATGTAAAATAAGTTTCGTCACTAAAAATTATATTCTTCCAATAATCAAAATCATCAACAAGATTTTGCAGAGCAGAGCCCAGACGAGTGTCATGGTACCATTCCTTTAGCTCTTCTTTGACTGCCGGAACATGACAACGGATCCACGCTCCCTCATGAGACGTCTGGTTGTCTGTGGATTGCACAGGAGATGCAATTCTTGCGTGATGGTTATCGCTGCTTTCTTAGGTTTTGCTCTGGATGCTGCAATTATTTGTTTCTCATGTTGTGGTGTTGTCACACGTGGTCATCCTCTCCTTGGTCTATTTGCCAGTGTTCCCTCTTCCTGACATCTTTATATCCACCTTGGACTGTGCTTATTGACACTCCAATGCTGACAGCAATATCTCATGTTGGAACACCACGTTGCCACTCAACAATGTAATCTTTAGTGATGAAACTTATTTTACATCGGTGGAGGCCACGGCAAGTATGTTTGGCAATGCATCGGCACAAGATATGATGCTAGCTACATTCAAAAATGAACCAGGAGCGGCAGGGTTGGAGTTAATTACTTGGGCTGGATGTCGAGTTACAGCTCAGGGGAACTAGTAAGGGTGAACAGCAAGTTGAACGCCAGGCAATAAATATTGGTTCTACAAGATATGATGCTGCCAACAATAAGAGCCATGGTGATCCCTGACGGCGAACCCATCGTCCAGGACAATAGCCCTATGTACACAGCCCACATTGTGATCGAGTGGTGCAGGAGGCACCCTGAAAACCAGATAATGGACTGGCCTGCCAAAGGCTGTGATATCAACCCCATAGTAAATCTATGGACGATAATGAAACAAGAAATAAAAATGTACCAAAATTGACTTACGATGCTGTTGACTGATCAGTGAGAGAGGTATGGGAATCTGTGTGACGCAGACCAAACATTTGCGAACACCTAGTAGCCTCCATGTTAACCTGCCTGAACGAGTTAATAGAAGCCCGAGGTCGTTGGACCCGCTATTGATAAGGTCATTAATTTCTTATGCAGATATAGGTATTCCTACTTATAATGTGTATGAAGATGCACATTAAGTAATACTCCTAAAATAACTTTAGTGTATAGTTTATTTTTATTTCTATATGCAATATAATACATACATTGCATGTTACTTTTTTTTATTTTTACATACAATATAATATTCATGTAATGAATCCGATTGAATTCTTACCCACGTTATTTAATAATTTTTGTCATGCAATATTATAGCATCCAATTGAATTGTTACCTTGGTATTTTCATTTTTACATGCAATATAATACATGTAATGCATTCAATTGAATTGTCATCAATGTTAGTTATTTTTATTTTTACATGCAATATAATATTCATGTGATGCTTCCAATTGAATTTTTACCCATGTTAAAAACAAATACTGGTAAATCAACTAAGTTATGACATGAATACAAATCTTGTACTAGATTAGGATATCCAGTACTGTGTTCTTATCATAGAATAATAAAGTATTACCCATGCAAAGTTGATGCTTTGATGATTCATACAACCCACGGCTACAAAGCACAAGTTGGTAGAGTGGCCATTTATGGTTTTGTGATTATTGGGCACATCCAGATAACATATCAAACGTTTTCCATTATTTAAATAGTGAGTCTAGGTGATATAAGGCGGAGGTCAGAACGACAGAGAGAGAGAGAGAGAGAGAGAGAGAGAGAGAGAGAGAGAGAGAGAGAGAGAGAGAATACAGCTGATTATATGATAATGGCAAAGAAGGATGTTCGCGTCTGACTAATATTATGAATGGTCAGTTCCAACAATATTTAAGGCATTTTTTATATAAAAAATACGATAACGATTTAAAACAATATGATGTAATAAAGATTTCATGGTAATTATTTTCTAAAAAAAATATGTGATAACTTATTTCTTAAAGCAGAAAGGTCTCAAAAATATCCATCAGAATAATAACTAAACAGGAATAAAAGCTCTCTCTCTCTCTCTCTCTCTCTCTCTCTCTCTCTCTCTCTCTCTCTCTGCTTCTGTCTCTCTGTCTCTCTCTCTCTTTGTCCATATAGTATATTTCATACATCATTGCATTTCTTATTATTGCCTGAGTACTGTAATTTCCCTCCTTCTCACGTTCGAACCATTCTGATTATGTACTGGTTGTTTGAACATGGGCCAACTATCAGGGCAAGAAGGGCATGATCCCTCCAAGCCAGGTCTGGCGGGGCGTCACCTCTTTTGTTGCTGGTTGTACACTGTAAGAACGGGAAAGAGGTGAAAGGAAGAAGGGGCCTTGTATGGACCTATGATCTGGGAGAAAAAAATTGAGCATGGCTCCAGGCTCTTAGCCAACCAGTAAGCAGATAAGGTGTGGAAGGAGTTTGGAGCAGAAAAAGGCCTGTTGTGGACCCCTGGACCGTAATTAAACAACAGTTGCTCGTTTTGTAAGACAAATGAGAAGGTAGAAAAAAATATTAACTGGGAATCCAGAGACTTTACGAACACCATAGATACTTAACCCAGTATCTTTAGCATAACTAGATATGGGAGGACTAGATAAAAATCTAGAATGTAACTTGCGTGTGTATAAAAACAATTATTTTTGTTCATGCAAGTATCTTCAAAAAGGACATTTGGTCCATTTTAACTATCTGTAAAACAAGTATAAATCCAGTCCATTTATCTATCAAGATTTCTTTTTACGTAACAGTGACCAACTAAATATTCTAGTATACGAAAGAATGGAGGTCTCCAGAGGATGTCGTGCAGTTGGAACTATAAAGGTTTAAGCGGAGATGCAACGTATTACTACCCTAATATTATTTCCTTCCATTTTAATAAATTTTTATCTGCTTATTAAATTATCATTAGAATAAAAAAAGTAAGATTTCATCACTGTAGTATTTCCCGTTACTTTCTCGTACTTCCTAATGAGCACCATATTCTTAGGAAGCTTCAATTTCAAGTCAGTGGCCCCTGTGGACTTGCTCCATGTGAACAGTGTTCATCTTCTGAATAATAATAATAATGATCGCTAAAAAAAAGAATTATTTCTCCGCAACAAATTCGGCATTCGGTGCAAAACTAAGCTGGCGGCCCCGCGGAAAGTTTTGTAAGCATTCAGCCGAGGTATTAGGGGGGAAAACACAGTAAGTGAATTTATATTTCCAAACGGTATCATTCAACTGTACGGAAATCCAGTTACATAAATGAAAGCCTGCGCCGTTTGTTTAAATGCATGTAAGCGAAGAGTGTAACTATAATTCATTTGTGAGCGAGTTTGGTAACATACTTCCGAATATCTGACAGATATATTTTTCCATTTTTGTTGTTCGCTCAGAGGGATTTGGGATTGGGTGCATGTTGCATTTAATTTCTTCAGCTGCTGTGAAAATTGAACAAAAGGTGTATGATATAGATTTGTATTGTTAAAAGCTTCTAGTTTTCAATAAGTTTCACCCGTAAAAACGTTTAGCCTAATGAGAATGATCAATCTTTTTGAGGAGTGCTGTTCTCTTTGTTGATAAAATTAGCGCATTGCAAAATAACTGAACTGTGGAACCATCTCCTTGAGGATGTTGTGCAGTTGGAATCTCAAAAGTACAATAGGAGATGAAATGCATTTTTATCCTAAAACAATTCACTTTGTATTTTATCAATCATATATTATCTGTTTATTTATCAATTGATTAATCTTTTTTTCTTCTCTTTCAACTGATCTCTTCTTTCTACATTTCCCACCATCTCCTGTAACCTCTTTCAAATGAACGCCATAATCTTTGGAAGCTTGAATTTCAAGTCACTGGCCTCTGTGGTGGGCTTGTTCCATATGAATAAAGTTTATCCTCTGAATAAGAATAGTACCCCCATCAGTGTATGACAATCTTCACATTTTTTTTACAATCACAGGTAATAAATTTATACATTTGGCATCCTGTAAAGCGTCAGCTTCCCCAAAGTCTTTCTGTTCTAAACATAAAACAAATCATATTTAGAATCGGAGATGAATTTACATTTGTATATTTAGTATCTCCAGTTACCACGAGGTTTATAAAATTAAGTTGTTGTCGTATTATTGTTATTATTATTATTATTATTTTTGTTTGCTCTATCACAGTCCTCTAATTCGACTGGGTGGTATTTATAGCGTGGGGTCCGGGTTGCATCCTGCCTCCTTAGGAGTCCATCACACTCCTTACTATGTGCACCGTTTCTAGGATCACACCCTTTTGCATGAGTCCTGCAGCTACTTCAGCCTCTAGTTTTTCCAGATTCCATTTCAGGGATCTTGGGATCGTGCCCTAGTGTTCCTATGATTATTTGTACTATTTCCACTGGCATATCCCATATCCTTCTTATTTCTATTTTCAGGTCTTGATACTTATCTACTTTTTCCCTTTCTTTCTCTTCAACTCTAGTGTCCCATGGTATTGCGACATCAATGAGTGATACTTTCTTCTTGATTTTGTCAATCAACGTCACCTCTGGTCTATTTGCACGTATCACCCTATCTGTTCTGATACCATAGTCCCAGAGGATCTTTGCCTGATCGTTTTCTATCACTCCTTCAGGTTGGTGCTCGTACCACGTATTACTGCAAGGTAGCTGGTGTTTCTTGCACAAACTCCAGTGGAGGGCTTTTGCCACTGAATCATGCCTCTTTTTGTACTGGTTCTCTGCAAATGCCGGACATTCGCTTGCTATGTGGTTTATGGTCTCATTTTTCGTATTGCACTTCCTACATATGGGAGAGATGTTATTTCCAGCTATCGTTCTTTGGATATATCTGGTTCTTAGGGCCTGATCTTGTGCCGCTGTTATCATTCCTTCAGTTTCCTTCTTGAGCTCTCCCCTCTTTAACCATTGCCATGTGTCATCGCTGGCCAGTTCTTTAGTCTGTCTCATGTATTGTCCGTGCATTGGTTTGTTGTGCCATTCCTCTGTTCTGTTTGGCATTCTCCTGGCTGTATATTTCCGGGTCTTCGTCTACTTTTATCAGTCCTTCCCATGCACTCTTGAGCCACTAGTCTTCACTGGTTTTCAGATATTGCCCCAGGGCTCTGTTCTCGATGTTGACGCAGTCCTCTATGGTTAGTAGTCCTCTCCCTCCTTCCTTTCGTTTATTATTATTATTATTATTATTATTATTATTATTATTATTATTATTATTATTATTATTATTATTATTATTATTCAGAAATAAACTTATATATATATATATAAAATAAGCCTACATTGGTCACTGACTTGATATTTACTAAGCTTCCAAAGGCTATGGTTTCACTCCAGAGACGTTAAAAGAGGATATAGGCAATACGGAAAGAGATTGGCCATTAGGAAAAAAAAGATAAATGTATAAATCAGATGATAAATAGATAGAATTATAAATAAATGATTAAAACACAAGGTGAGGAATTTTCACAACAACCTCGTTTGTTTGAAATGGTAACTCAATTTAACAGTTACGATTGGATATGATGGAGTTCACTCTCACTGATGCGTCAATGACACATCTCATCCAATTTAGTTCCGAGGGCAGGGTTGAAAACTAGAAATGAATTAGTGGAAGTCGTGGGCCATGTTTTTCTTATTAAGCCTGTGGCAAGACATACATGGGAAGTCATGACCTAACAAACCGTCATGATTATATTAAGTCAGACATATTGCACGTGTATTGCCTATTTTATGGTAAATAAGTATATTATTTATTTTGAAGTAATAAATACAAGTTAGTCAAGGAAATGACAGAAAATATACATACATACATACATACATACATACATACATATGTGTAAACACATAATATACTTATATTATATATATCTATATTATATATATGTATATACAATGTATATATATTATGGTGTACACATAGATGTATGTATGTATATTTTCTGTCATTTCCCTAACTAACTTATATCTATTACTTCCAAACAAATAATATGCTTATTGACTATAATATAATGACATATACATACAAGCATACAAACATACATACATCATTATATATATATATATATATATATATATATATATATATATATATATATATATATATATATAGTGTATATTTAGTATATATATATATATATATATACATATATATATATATATATATATATATATATATATATATAATATATATATATATATATATATATATTAGGGCTTGTGCCTATTATGATAAGGCGCCCTATGAGGTAATGTTAGACTAGCGATAATCTATACGCTAAGTCGGTTGTATTGCACTTCCATCTTCAATGGAGTGTCTGGGGTTTTGTAGATCACTTACGAAGTCGGTATTATCTTTACGACGATGTGTTTAAACTCATGGTTCGTGAGGTTCTTGTAGAAAACACAAGGTATAAAGATAGTATATTCTTCTGAAGTTTTACATGATGAAGATCAGGTATGATCGTACAAGTCTTCTATGACGATAGCTTGATCGCTTCTGCCAATGATGATGGCTAATCCTATTCCCCTACATGATAAAGCTTAGGTAAAGAGGTACAGGTCTTCTAATGACGATAGCTAACTCTGTTCTGCCTGTCTACCATCTCTGTTACAAGTTATGAGGTAACAGACAGTAGTTCGAACATATGAACATACATACAATGACATAGTTTCATACGAACACACAATCGAATGAGACACGCTACAGATCACGTAGGCCGTTTGAATAATAGGTCGGGGTAGTTGTCTCAAGCAGGGAGCTTGGACTAATGTTTATAAACAATTGAATGACTACAGGTGACGGCATGTTATCTTAGCTTACATACTTATTGTATACGTCATCTTTAGCGTCTCTAGTCTGATCACATTCCTGCAAGCAATCTGGTTGACCTCTTTAGTTTTAGACTTTTATATATATGGACTAACATTCCATATTTTATTATGTAAACACTTACATTAGCTCGGTCAGCTACTAAAACCAACTACTGAATATTACTCAAACTTGACTTGCATTTGACTTATAGGAGTGTGATACAGACACTATGTGAATATATATATAATAAGTAAATAAAAATCATTGTGTACATGAATTGATTCAAGTAAGTAAAAATATAAAACAATGATATTGGTAAATAATAGTGATCACGGATATATAATGATACAGTTTTTACACTTCATTTCTTTAAGATACTTATGCTACAGAAAATACTAATGTACTCCTGATAATTGCATAGAATGAAGATAACATGATAAAAATCATATTTTAATGATAAAAAATATCATATATGATTGATAAAATTAATAAGTTTATGCTGATTGATTCGTTGATTTCTGATTCATTAATCAATATACTAACTCATATATAACTGCAGATATTGGTAAGATGAAAGGTAACAGATTGATTATAGGCTACCTGATTTGTTTATACATATGTATATGGATTCATATAATTATGATTAATATATGTGCACTTTAAATAGATTCCTACTGCGTACACGCAAAGATATATTTAGATTCTGTTATTTATGATCATTTATAGGATACATGATACTTTATATATATAGGATACATGACCGAGGTTATACTACTTCACTTTTAACTAGCTTTCGAACAAGTTTTCGTCCATTACACAGTTCAGACAACCACCTATGCCAATTGAAACGGCCTTTTTCAATGGTTAAAACAAGGGGAAAAAAAAAATTTGCCTGGGCGGGTCCAACGTTCTATTTTGCGCTCATACTTATTCTCTTGCATCCTAAGCTACACGATTCCGTTCGCGATGATAGATCATCCCAGCACGAGTCCTTCGCCAGCAAAGTAGAGTTGAATATCCTTCGGGTCGTAATTGTCGGAAGTATGTCCCTTTATGTAGTCGAATTCCGACAGCCGCCGGAGCATTCCGCATTAAAACGAGATTAACGACGAGATACGGTGTCGGTCGAAGAAGTCCATGAAATTCCTTTCACATTGTAGGCGGTTGTTACTTGACTGTAGTCGTCCGCCACGACGAACGATTTTTTTTGAAGTTGCTATGTGAAACTCTCGTACTGCAGGATACTGTAACCGGTTCCATTAATCAGCCTGCAAGTGAAATTATACTTGTCACAAGGGCAAAGTAAATTCAGACGACATCCAAATAACAGGGGAGGGAAGAGAGCCATTTAGACCAGACTTAACCCACATGAATTCGCTGATATTTTGGAATTCAAAAGAGTCCGCTGTACAAACTTTTTTATATCCATAAAGGCATTAACTGATGAAACCTATCCCAGGTCTCTGATGACTGTAAAAATATCCATAATTATAAAAAATAAACAGATATTCAATACGAATCCCAAAGAAATTCGATATTACTGGTAGTAAAGTTACTAGACAAAGAAGTGGAAAACGAGCTAATTGTAAGATTGCCAGGCAACATAAGAGTCAAAGAGAATTAATTCCAATCAGATTCTATGTGCCCTAACAAAAGTTTCATATTCAATTTTTCTCGCGCGCATCCTCTGAGGTTAATTTTTTTAAAAACTTTATTAATAGGTAGGAGATGCAACGAAAAAAAAACCCACTATGTACTAATTTCTATATAAACTTTGGGTTTTCCAAGAAAATGTGACATTTTCCCATGAATGTGATTTACTTGAATTGTAATAGGCTAATGTTGCAAGTAAAATATTTCTTATCCACAACTTGATAATTCTAAATGTCCGTTTACCACCCTGTCATAAGCTGAATTATTGACTCTAATTGTCTATGAGGTTCAGAAAAAAAAAAATTAATTCATTTTGTTGTTATAGAAATTCTATTTGCTTATATTGTTCATTAATTTTAAAATGATTACAAGTCCTTAACTAATTGCATTACACACACGGATAAGAATATGTATGTGGCCTGTCATGTGACCTATGAACCACATGTGAAGTTCATGAACTAAGCATTCCTTTCTCCAGTCAATCTGCTTTTGCAAGCAGAGACGACACACAGATGAAGCCTGTGTAAGCAGATTATTGAGGTTAAAAGGAACAAATGCTGATACGGCAATGATGACGTCGTCACTTGGCAGGAGATTGCTCTCAGCCAGCTAAGAGTTACGTTACTTGCTGTAAGAGATACGACTTTAGTATTTTCAAATGATATTTTAGTGTTTTAATTCTCCACCCGCATGAGAAGAATGTCTGAAAAAAAAAAAAAAACAACAGTACCAAAATTGAACAATATATTAGTTTCATGTTGGCATTATGTTAAATAAATATTCCTTATTCAAACTATATGAAAAAGGTTCCATACAAATTCTATATATATTATTAGCCCTGTATAAGATTCATATAGGATTATTCCATAGATAACATTTTCACTTCTAGACTTTCTGACTTTAAAATCTCTTTTATTTTATTTTATTTATTTATTTATTATTAGTTTATTTATTTATTTATT
This sequence comes from Macrobrachium nipponense, assembly GCF_015104395.2. Classification (NCBI taxonomy): domain Eukaryota; kingdom Metazoa; phylum Arthropoda; class Malacostraca; order Decapoda; family Palaemonidae; genus Macrobrachium; species Macrobrachium nipponense. Next base: position 83,619,309 of record NC_087207.1, read on the forward strand.
TATTTAATTTTTTTTTTTCATTGACTACGAATATAAATCACCGGACAGACAATATGTCAGTAGGTTTTTGGATATGTGTTTGAACTTTTAGCTTATTTGTCATTACTAAAGCGTTAAGTAGAGTTCAAATCTTTACGCATATATATTTAGATATTTAATTAACCTATGGTTACGTTTTTGCTTATTGATTTTATCGTGATTCCTTTTTATTATAATTTGTAACCCTTCCGACTTCTTACGGAGTGTATTATATTGACTCCACTTGTATCCATATTTATCTTATTTTTTTATATTTATTTATTTATATTTTTTTTTATATATATTTGATAAATTAATGGTTGGCTTGAATATGTGGAAAAGTGTTCTAGCGGCGTACCGTATAAGGCTACTTGCGGCATCAATTCTATAGATACATGATATGAAATAAAGTAGGTATTTAAAAACCGCGAGAACCGCTATAATCCGGTCGGATCCAATATCACGAGTTGTAACTCGTAAGACATTGACACTTCCTATTTAATTATCCGTTATTCTACCAAACCGATTGACTCTGGGTGATCAAATATTATTATTGGTTTTCTTAATGGAAAGGAATTCACACAAACGTGTTAAGGAGATTATTATTGATTTACACCACCCGAGTCACAGATTATTATGTGTTGAATTCCATATTACTGATTTAGCACTCATAAATATTCCTAACGCACTCAATTTGCGTTGTTTGTTTTTAGTGCTATTAATTCTATATAACGTGTCAAGGAACTATTAACACTAAGAAGTGTTTATTCCCTCTGTCAGACTCGTAATTCTGTTAATAATTCTACGTATATTCTTTCAAGGATTTGATTTGGCACAGGATAGGCTCCTAAACTGACAGGTGTCTTTAGTGTATCCCTTGTTTTCATGACACGTGTTACAATTAGTTATGTGCTTTTTATATCTGTAAGCATTGTAGGCCAGTAAAATAGAGATTTGGCTTTCTGTGACATAGTAGGGAACCCTGGATGACGGAATGCAACCAGTTTATGACGATTGGTATGAAAGAGATTATTACTACTACCTGGTCGTTAGTCATCTGCTGTGTTCTTCGGGTTTTCCTCGTCACAGACCTACATATAATATTACATTTGATTCACATTATTCTGATACACATACTTTAAATGTACTTTTGCTTTAAGGTTTCTGCTCAAAAGTGTTTATTGTTTTTGCTTAGCCATGACCCTGTTTTGCCGTTTCGAAGTGTTTATGTTTGGTGTTTATTGCTGCTGACTCTGTTTTCCGTTCGAAGTGTTTATTGTTTGGGTTATGTCTGTTGACGCTTGCTTTGTTCAGTTTGTAACAGTTCTGCGCTCCGACCCATATATTCAATGCTCGCGATCTCTTGGGTTAAGGAATTTTCTTGTTTAGATACGGTTTTAACAATAGGTACGGATGTTTCTATATCTTTTAGTTTAATTAATGGTTCTTTGCGGTATGGTGCGGGATTGCGGGATAATGCGTCAGCTATGATATTTGCTTTCCCAGGTAGATATCTTATCTTGGCTCCCAAGACCTGAATGATCATTTGTCACCGAGTTCCTTTTGGACTGTGATTAAAGCCTTTGACTCGGTAAAGGACTCATGTTCAGTAAGGACTTTATCAGGATAGCCATACATTATGAACTTAAAATGTAACTAGTGTTAAAGATACCTAGCCCTTCCTTGCCTATTACTGCATATTTACTTTCAGAGGGCTTTAGTTTACGTGAATAAAAAGCTATAGGGAAGAACTGTTTATCATATTACTGAAGTAGTATCCCATCTTACCCCTTGGTCTGAGCGTCTGTTGCAATAAAAAAAAATTCCTTATTTAAATCAGGGATTTTTAAGTTAGGTAAGCTGCATTTTCCGCTTTTAAGATATCGAGCGCCTGTTGATGCTTTTCAGACCATAATAAATCTACGCTCTTCTTCGTAAGATCTGTTAAAGGAGCTGTCATCATTGAAGAGTTACATATTTACATACGATTGTAATACCCACTACAGCGCAAAAGTGCTGTATCCCCCTTTTACGTTAATAAGTACCGGAAAGTTATGAATAGCCGACACCTTACCATGGACTACTTTTAAGACCTTGACCAGACACATAAAACCTAGATAAACATGTTCGGTTTTAAAAAAAACTCACATTTAGATATTTTACTCTGAGATTATTTGTCTTTGTCTCTGTAGCACTAGCTCTACTTTATGTGAATGTACTTCTAAGGTATTAGAAAAGATTACAAGATCATCCATATAGGCATGTAGGTTATCCCCTAAAAGTCTCCAAACACTATATTGTAATTGGGGTGCAACGTAAGCCGGAGGCATACGTAAAAATTGATAATGTCCCCTGAGTGTGCTGAAAAAACGGTGTGTGAGGTACAATCACTTAGGTAATGGTATCAGGTAAAAGCCTTTAAGTAAGTCCAAGTAGGTGAAAAAAAAATTATTCTAACCTAACAGAGATAGATGTCGTCGGTACATCGCACTGGAAAACTATCGGAAGTCGTTTCCCTTGTTTAAGCGACAGAAATCTACGCAGATACGCCAAGTCCGATCTTTATGGCATGACGTTTGAGGGAAAAATTATATGGGCTTGTTTGATTTCCTAATGGCTCCTATTACTAACATTTTTTTTTCAACTGCGTCATTTACCTCTATTTTGAAATTTCAGTGAGAGTCTATACGAAGGTACGTAAATAGCTTTATGTTTGTCCTTAAACCGTGTTTTGTGTTAAATTACATCCGTTTTTTTCCAGAGATCACTCGCCAGTGGAGAAACTTCCTGGTATTCAGGTAAAAGATAAAAAAAAAATTCTGCTGAATCACCTCTGCTTGAATGACTTTACGGATATTACTTTAGATAGATTATCAGAGAGATTCATCTACGACTGGTTGGGCGTGATTAAAAGTTAGCAACAATAAAAATGCGATATTTATAACTTCCGTATCCACGTATGTATACTTTTAGGGCTTTGTTCGCGGAAATCGTTATATTTCAGAGTGTCGGGAAGGATTAAAATTTCATTTCCAGCAAAATCTTTTTACACGCACTAAGACATTCGAGGGTGCATGCTTCTCGAGATTTTGCGTGCAAATTGCGACTGCGGTTGTGGGAGAATTCTGTTGGGTCATTTGAACAATGTTACGATTTATGAGACAAATGTATAGTTCCTTTATATAAGTTATTATTGATTAACTGTCTCATTTTTGTTCAAACGGATTTTAATATGTTTGAAGGTTTATAGGATTTTCCTTTGATAAACACGCCTTATTTTGCAGGATGTAAGATAATATTTTGTATACCCCTAGATGAATCTTACAATTACACTAGATACAGATCAATTTTTTTTATAACTATAGAGTATCTGTAAGCGCTCGCTTATCCGGACTTCTCATTAGGGAATTCGAAACAACAGACGGTGAGTCCGTAAATACAAGATATTGCGTATACTAAAGAAATAAAACAAGATATTCTAATTTTTACGGCGCGTACAGTGTGTGTTTCATAGGAAAAATCCTTTTTAATTCAAAAAGATATTGGTATGAACCAACATCGCTTTTCCCCACTCTGCTAGAGTCGCTTATTGTGGAATGCTAATGTATGTTTTGAACACTTCGGCAGTTTTTTTGACTGACCTTGACCGCTTGACTAGGTGACACAGTCACCGAGTTTGCTTGTTTGATTCTGAAAGGCTACTGTTTCTATTTCTTTTGTAATAATTAGGATCCTTCTCTTTATTACCATCGGCAAACGTATTGTGTGTTTTAGCATTATGTTGCTGGTTACGTATAAAGCAATGAATGACGAACTATTAGGAACTGAGCGATTACTAATAAGACAGTTATCTCTACTGTATTCAATATTAACTGTTTGTACTTCATTCTTTGCTAAAATTTGAAATAGTGAGGGATCCTGGTCAGCGCATTTTGCCTGATGAAAGTTTTTTTACAGACATGTTATTCCTTGCAATCCAGCCATATTTTTAAAGTTAAGTTGAGTCATTGAGGTTCGATATTTTATATACTCAAAAACTCAAGGCTAAAACTGCGATCGGGACTTGCAAAGGAGCATTTATTGTCATGACCCGAAATAGTGTTACCTCTAATTTATCTAGATTTGTACGGGTGTTCCACTTGTTTTTGTGTGTTTTTCTAATCACTACGGTGCTTAACGACCCTAATCATGCATCTGTACAAATACAGACGTCCACTGCGTAAACGCATATTCACTGTTTAATATGATTTGTTACGTAAGGGATTAATAATCACCCAAAATGATAAAATTAACATAGTATATGATTATGATATTTCAGTAGAACTTCTGGAAACAGACACTCAAAGATAAAAACTCGCAGTAGCGAAATCTCAATGATATAGATAATTTCTGTAAAAAAGTAAGATTAAGAATGTCTCGTAACTTCAGCCACAGGAATAACGAAATTCGACCTGCAAAGGAAACACTCAAAGTTACTCCAAATGAATAAAAAATTGTACTTAGCTTGCTTTTGTGGAAGTCACGGTGTTCCGATAACGACACACGGCCTTGGTCCTCCTTCTCTTATTTAGCGGACGACCTGGTTTGGCTTCAGTTTCCCCCGTGCGCGTTGTTTCGATGATTCGAGCCCTTGAAAATCCGATGCTGCAGACGCGTTCGGTTTGTTTCTTGCAGTGCCGGAAACGCTCACTAAACGATGTTTTCTTGAATGATTCTAATGAGAGACGAAGCTTCCGTTGCCGTAGGAAAAGGACACGTCGGTTTTGTTTCTTGAAGTTATTCACTAACGATGATACTAAGTTGCTTGACGAATCTTGTTGTTTTCTGAAGTCGCTCACTAATGATGATACTAGGGTGCTTGAAGAATCTGCTGCTTTCGTCGTCGTTGACTTCATGATTTATTATTCTGTTTTTTTTTTTTTTTCTTCGTAGGACGTTGTAGAGTTCTTCTGGTCCGCTGGCCACCAATATTAGGGCTTGTGCCTATATGATAAGGCGCCCTATGAGGTAATGTTAGACTAGCGATAATCTATACGCTAAGTCGGTTGGTATTGCACTCCATCTTCAATGGAGTGTCTGGGGTTTTGTAGATCACTTACGGAGTCGGTATTATCTTTACGACGATGTGTTAAACTCATGGTTCGGTGAGGTTCTTGTAGAAAACACAAGGTATAAAAATAGTATATTCTTCTGAAGTTTACATGATGAAGATCAGGTATGATCGTAACTGTCTTCTATGACGATAGCTTGATCGCTTCTGCCAATGATGATGGCTAATCCTATTCCCCTACATGATAAAGCTTAGGTAAAGAGGTACAGGTCTTCTAATGACGATAGCTAACTCTGTTCTGCCTGTCTACCATCTCTGTTACAAGTTATGAAGGAACAGACAGTAGTTCGAACATATGAACATACATACAATGACATAGTTTCATACGAACACACAATCGAATGAGACACGCTACAGATCACGTAGGCCGTTTGAATAATAGGTCGGGGTAGTTGTCTCAAGCAGGGAGCTTGGACTAATGTTTATAAACAATTGAATGACTACAGGTGACGGCATGTTATCTTAGCTTACATACTTATTGTATACGTCATCTTTAGCGTCTCTAGTCTGATCACATTCCTGCAAGCAATCTGGTTGACCTCTTTAGTTTTAGACTTTTATATATATGGACTAACATTCCATATTTTATTATGTAAACACTTACATTAGCTCGGTAGCGTGGCCGAGCAATATTAGGGCTTGTGCCTATATGATAAGGCGCCCTATGAGGTAATGTTAGACTAGCGATAATCTATACGCTAAGTCGGTTGGTATTGCACTTCCATCTTCAATGGAGTGTCTGGGGTTTTGTAGATCACTTACGAAGTCGGTATTATCTTTACGACGATGTGTTAAACTCATGGTTCGGTGAGGTTCTTGTAGAAAACACAAGGTATAAAATAGTATCTTCTTCTGAAGTTTTACATGATGAAGATCAGGTATGATCGTACAAGTCTTCTATGACGATAGCTTGATCGCTTCTGCCAATGATGATGGCTAATCCTATTCCCCTACATGATAAAGCTTAGGTAAAGAGGTACAGGTCTTCTAATGACGATAGCTAACTCTGTTCTGCCTGTCTACCATCTCTGTTACAAGTTATGAAGGAACAGACAGTAGTTCGAACATATGAACATACATACAATGACATAGTTTCATACGAACACACAATCGAATGAGACACGCTACAGATCACGTAGGCCGTTTGAATAATAGGTCGGGGTAGTTGTCTCAAGCAGGGAGCTTGGACTAATGTTTATAAACAATTGAATGACTACAGGTGACGGCATGTTATCTTAGCTTACATACTTATTGTATCGTCATCTTTAGCGTCTCTAGTCTGATCACATTCCTGCAAGCAATCTGGTTTGACCTCTTTAGTTTTAGACTTTTATATATATGGACTAACATTCCATATTTTATAGTAAAACACTTACATATATATATATATATATATATATATATATATATATATATATATATATATATATATATATATATATATATATATATGGAATGTTAGTCCATATATATAAAAGACTAAAACTAAAGAGGTCAACCAGATTGCTTGCAGGAATGTGATCAGACTAGAGACACTAAAGATGACGTATACAATAAAAGTAGGCTAACATAACATGCCGTCACCTGTAGTCATTCAATTGTTTATAAACTTTAGTCCAAGCTTCCTGCTTGAGACAAACACCGTGACCTATAGCTCAAGCGGCCTACGTGATTAGTAACTATGTCATCTGATTGTATGTTCGTATGTAACTATGTCATCTGATTGTATGTTCGTATGTAACTATGTCATCTGATTGTATGTTCATATGTCCGAGCTACTGTCTGCTCCTTTATGACTTGTAACCAAGATGTAGAACAGGCAGAAGAGAGTTAGCTATCGTCATTAGAAGACCTGTATTTCTTTACCTAAGCTTTATCATGTAGAGAGAATAGAATTAGCCATCATCATTGGCAGAAGCGATCAAGCTATCGTCATTAGAAGACTTGTTCAATCATTCCTGATCTTTACCATGTAAACTCAGAAGAATATATATATTTTTGTACTTCGTGGTTTCTACTAGATCCTCACATCATTGCCGAATCATCATGAGTTTAACACATCGTCGTCATAACCAAAGAAGATAATACCGACTTCGTAAGTGATCTACAAACCCCAAGACACTCCAATGAATATGGAAGTGCAATACCAACAAACTCAGCGTAAGATTATTGCAATTCTAACATTACCTCATAGGGCGCCTTATTATACAAGGCAACAGCCCTAAAAGTGGTGGCAGCACCGTAAAAAATTAGAATATCTTGTTTTATTCCTTTAGTACACGTAATATCCTGTATTTACGGACTCACCGTCTGTTGTTCGAACTTCCATAATGAGAAGTCCGTATAAGCGAGCGCTTACATATACCTCTATAGTTATAAAAAACATTGATCTGTATCTAGTGTAATTGTAAGATATCTATCTAGGTGTATACAAAATATTATATTACATCCTGCAAAATAAGGCGTGTTTATCAAAGAGAAAATCCTATAAACCTTCAAACATATTAAAATCCGTTTGAACAAAAAAGAGACAGTTAATCAAATAATAACTTATATAAAGGAACTATACATTTGTCTCATAAATCGTAACATTGTTCAAATGACCCAACAGCATTCTCCCACAACCGCACTCTGAAATATAACGATTTCCGCGAACAAAGCCCTAGACACAGTTGACTAGCAGCAACAAGTTAAATCTAGTGTTCCACAAACGTATACATATCGTGGATACAGAAGTTATAAGTATCGCATTTTTTATTGTTGCTAATTTTTAATCACGCCCAATCAGTCGTAGATGAATCTCCCTTATACTCTATCTAAAGTAATATCCGTAAAGTCATTCAAGCAGAGGTGATTCAGCAGAAACTTTTTTTTATCTTTTATCTGAATACCAGGAAGTTTCTCCACTAGCGAGTGATCTCTGGGGAAAAAAACGGATGTAATTTAACACAAAATACGGTCTAAGGACAAACATAAAGCTATATACGTACCTTCGTATAGACTCTCGATGCAATTTCAAAATAGAGATAAATGACGAAGTTGAAAAATGTTAGTAATAGGAGCCATTAGGAAATCAAATAGCCCATATAATTTTCCCTCAAACCTCATGCCATAAAAGATCGGACTTGGCGTATCTGCGTAGATTTCTGTCGCTTAAACAAGGAAACGACTCCCGATAGTTTCCAGTGCCATGTGTAAGTGTTTACATAATAAAAATATGGAATGTTAGTCCATATATATAAAAGTCTAAAACTAAAGAGGTCAACCAGATTGCTTGCAGGAATGTGATCAGACTAGAGACGCTAAAGATGACGTATACAATAAGTATGTAGGCTAAGATAAAACATGCCGTCACCTGTAGTCATTCTATTGTTTATAAACATTAGTCCAAGCTCCCTGCTTGAGACAACTACCCCGACCTATTATTCAAACGGCCTACGTGATCTGTAGCGTGTCTCATTCGATTGTGTGTTTCGTATGAAACTATTGTCATTTGTATGTATGTTCATATGTTCGAACTACTGTCTGTTCTTCATAACTTGTAACAGAGATGGTAGACAGGCAGAAGAGAGTTAGCTATCGTCATTAGAAGACCTGTACCTCTTTACCTAAGCTTTATCATGTAGAGGAATAGATTAGCCATCATCATTGGCAGAAGCGATCAAGCTATCGTCATAGAAGACTGTACAATCATATCTGATCTTCAGCATGTAAAACTTCAAGAATATATCTATTTTATACTTAGTGTTTTTCTACAAGAACCTCCTCACCATGAGTTTAACACATCGTCGTAATAAACACAAGATAATACGACTTCGTAAGTGATCTACAAACCCCCAGACACTCCATTGAAGATGAAGTGCAATACCAACCGACTTAGCGTAAGATTATCGCTAGTCTAACATTACCTCATAGGGCGCCTTATCATACAAGGCACAGCCCTAATATTGGTGGCCAGCGTACCAGAAGAACTCTACAACGTCCTACGAAGAAAAAAACCAGAATAATAAATCATGTATCATAAGAAGTCAACGACGACGGAAGCAGCAGATTCTTCAAGCAACCTAGTATCATCGTTAGTGAGGGACTTCAGAAACAACAAGATTCGTCAAGCAACTTAGTATCATCGTTTAGTGAATAACTTCAAGAAACAAAAACCGACGTGTCCTTTTCCTACGGCAACGGAAGCTTCGTCTCTCATTAGAATCATTCAAGAAAACATCGTTAGTGAGCGTTTTCCGGCACTGCAAGAAACAAACCGACGCGTCTGCAGCATCGGATCTTTCAAGGGCTCGAATCATCGAAACAACGCGCACGGGGAAAACTGAAGCCAAACCAGTCATCCGCTAATAGAGAAGGAGGACCAGGCCGTGTGTCGTTATCGGAACACCGTGACTTCCCACAAAAGCAAGCTAGTACAATTTTATTCATTTGGATTAACTTTGAGTGTTTCCTTTGCAGGTCGAATTTCGTTATTCCTGTGGCTGAAGTTACGAGACATTTCTTAATCTTACTTTTTTACAGAAATTATCTACATCATTGAGATTTCGCTACTGCGAGTTTTTTTATCTTTGAGTGTCTGTTCCAGAAGTTCTACTGAAATATCATAATCATATACTATTTTAATTTTATCATTTTGGTGATTATTAATCCCTTACGTAACAAATCATATTAAACAATGAATATGCGTTTACGCAGTGGACGTCTGTATTTACAGATGCATGGATAGGGTCGTTAAGCACCGTAGTGGATTAGAAAACACACAAAAACAAGTGGAACACCCGTACAATCTATATAAATTAGAGGTAATACTATTTCGGGTCATGACAATAAATGCTCCTTTGCAAAGTCCCGATCGCAGTTTTAGCCTTGAGTTTTTTTTGAGTTATAGAAAATATCGAACCTCAATGACTCAACTTAACTTTAAAAATATGGCTGGATTGCAAGGAATAACATGTCTGTAAAAAACTTTCATCAGGCTAAATGCGCTGACCAGGATCCCTCACTATTTCAAATTTTAGCAAAGAATGAAGTACAAACAGTTAATATGGAATGCAGTAGTGATAAACTTGTCTTATTAGTAATCGCTCAGTTCCTAATAGTTCGTCATTCATTGCTTTATACGTAACCAGCAACATAATGCTAAAAACACACAATACGTTGCCGATGGTAATAAAGAGAAGGATCCTAATTATTACAAAAAGAAATAGAAACAGTAGCCCGTTCAGAATCAAAACAAGCAAACTCGGTGACTGTGTCACCTAGTCAAGCATTCAAGGTCAGTCAAAACTGCCGACGTTTTCAAAGCAAAGCAAATTCCACACAATAAGCGACTCTAGCAGAGTGGGGAAAAGCGATGTTGGATCATACATCCCAAATACCTTTTTAAAATTAAAAAGGAATTTCCCTATGCATCACACGACCGTATAAAGTAATCAGAGCAGGTTTTCGTTTTTTTTAATACATAAGTTATTATGAGTAGTGGTGGATTAAGCCCGACTGTACGCGCCGTAAAAATTAGAATATCTTGTTTATTCCTTTAGTACACGTAATATCCTGTATTTACGGACTCACCGTCTGTTGTTCGAACTTCCCTAATGAGAAGTTCCGGATAAGCGAGCGTTTACAGATACCTCTATAGTTATAAAAACATTGATCTGTATCTAGTGTAATTGTAAGATATCCATCTAGGGATACACAAAAATATTATCTTACATCCTGAAAACAAAATAAGGCGTGTTTATCAAAGGAAAATCCTATAAACCTTCAAACATATTAAAATCCGTTTGAACAAAAATGAGACAGTTAATCAAATAATAAAAAAAAAAAAAAAAAAACTTATATAAAGAACAAATCATTTGTCTCATAAATCGTTAAACATTGTTCAAATGACCAACAGAATTCTCACAACGCAGTCGCACTTTGCACGCAAAATCTCGAGAGCATGCACCCTCGAATGTCTTAGTGCGTGTAAAAAAGACTTTGCTGGGAAATGAAATGTTAATCCTTCCCGACACTCTGAAATATAACGATTTCCGCGAACAAAGCCCTAAAAGTGTACATATCGTGGATACGGAAGTTATAAAGATCGCATTTTTTTTTTGTTTATTGTTGCTAAATTTAATCCGCCCAACCAGTCGTAGATGAATCTCTGATAATTCTATCTAAAGTAATATCGTTTTAAAGTCATTCAAGCAGAGGTGATTTCAGCAGAAATTTTTTTTTATCTTTTACCTGAATACCAGGAAGTTTCTCAATGGCGAGTGATCTTGGAAAAAAACGGATGTAATTTAACACAAAACACGGTCTAAGGACAAACATAAAGCTATTTACGTACCTCGTATAGATTCTCAATGAAATTTTCAAAAAATAGAGATAAATGACGAAGTTGAAAAACTGTTGTTTTTAGTAATAGGAGTCATTAGAAATCAAATAGCCCCATATAATTTTTCCCTCAAAAACGTCATGCCATAAAGATCGGACTTGGCGTATCTGCGCAGATTACGGTCGCTCCCTAAACAAAAAGGGGGAAACGACTTCTCCGATAGTTTCCAGTGCGATGTACCGACGACATCTTATCTCGTTTAGGTTAGAATAAATAATTTTTTTTCACCAACTTGGACTTACTTAAATGCTTTTACCAGACACCATTACCTAAGTGATTGTACCTCATACACCGTTTTCAGCACACTCAGGGGACATTATCAATTTTTACGTATGCCTCCGGCTTACGTTGCGCCCCAATTACAATATAGTGTTTGGAGACTTTTAGGGGATAACCTACATGCCTATATGGATGATCTTGTAATCTTTTCTAATACCTTAGAAGTACATTCACATAAACTAGAGCTAGTCTCAGAGTAAAATATATAAATGTGAGTTTTTAAAACCGAACATGTTTATCTAGGTTTTATGTGTCTTGTCAAGGTCTTAAAGTAATCCATGGTAAGGTGTCGGCTATTCATAACTTTCCGGTACCTATTAACGTAAAAGGGGGATACAGCACTTTTGAGCAATAGTGGGTATTACAATCGTATGTAAATATGTAACTCTTCAATCATGACAGCTCCTTTAACAGATCTTACGAAGAAGAGCGTAGATTTATTATGGTCCTAAAAAGCATCAACAGGCGTTCGATATCTTAAAAAGCGGAATAATGCAGCTCACCTACTTATAAAAAATCCCTGATTTAAAATAAGGAATTTTTTTTTATTGCAACAGACGCCTCAGACCAAGGGGTAAGAGGGTATTACTTCAGTAATATGATAAACAGTTCTTTCCTATAGCTTTTTATTCACGTAAACTAAAGCCCTCTGAAAGTAAATATGCAGTAATAGCAAGGAAGGGCTAGGTATCTTTAACTCACTAGTACATTTTAAGTTCATAATCTATGGCTATCCTGATAAAGTCCTTACCGAACATGAGTCCTTTACCGAGTTTTTCAAAGGCTTTAATCACAGTCCAAAAGGAACTCGGTGACAAATGATCATTCAGGTCTTTGGAGCCAAGATAAGATATCTACCTGGGAAAGCAATTATCATAGCTGACGCATTATCCCGCAAATCCCGCACCATACTGCAAAGAACCATTAATTAGACTAAAAAATATAGAAATATCCGTGCCTATTGTTAAAACCGTATCTAAACAAGAAAATTCCTTAAACCAAGAGATCGCGACCATTGAATATCTGGGTTGGAGCGCAGAACTGTTACAAACTGAACAAAGCAAGAGTCACAGACATAACTCAAACAATAAACACTCGAACGGAAAACAGAGTCAGCAGCAATAAACACCAAATAAACACTTCGAAACGGAAACAGGGTCAGTGGCTAGGCAAAAACAATAAACACTTCGAGCAGAAACCCTAAAGCAAAAGTATATTTAAAGTATGTGTATCAGAATAATGTAATCAAATGTAATATTATATGTAGGTCCGTGACGAGGAAAACCCGAAGAACACAGCAGATGACTAACGACCAGGTAGTAATAATAATCTCTTTCATACCAATCGTCATAAACTGGTTTGCATTCCGTCATCCAGGGTTTCTCTACTATGTCACAGAAAGCCAATCACTATTTTACTGGCCTACAATGCTTACAAATATAAAAAGCACATAACTGATTGTAACACGTGTCATGAAAACAAGGGACACACTAAGACACCTGTCAGTTAAGGGCCTATCCTGTGCCAAATCAATCCTTGAAAGAATATACGTAGAATTATTAACAGAATTACAAGTCTGACAGAGGAATAAACACTTCTTAGTGTTAATAGTTCCTTGACACGTTTATATAGAATTAATAGCACTAAAAACAAACACCGCAATTGAGTGCGTTAGGAATATTTATGAGTGCTAAATCAGTAAACATGGAATTCAACACATGATAATCTGACTCGGGTGGTGTAAATCAATAATAATCTCCATAACACGTGGTGTGAATTCCTTTCCATTAAGAAAACCAATAATATATTTTATCACCCAGAGTCAATCGGTTTGGTAGAATAAGAGATAATTAAATAGGAAGTGTCAATGTCTTACGAGTTACAACTCGTGATATTGGATCCGAACTGGATTATAGCGGTTCTCGCGGTTTTAAATACCTTTATCATTTTATATCTTGTATCTATAGAATTGATGCCGCAAGTAGCCTTATACGGTACGCCGCTAGAACACTTTTCACATATTCAAGCCAACCATTAATTTATCAAATATATATAAAAAAATATATAAATAAATAAATATAAAAAAAATAAGATAAATATGGATACAAGTGGAGTCAATATAATACACTCCGTAAGAAGTCGGAAGGGTTACAAATTATAATAAAAAAGGAATCACGATAAAATCAATAAGCAACGTTACCATAGATAATTAAATATCCAAATATATCGCGTAGATTTGAACTCTAACTTAACGCTTTAGTAATGACAAAATAAGCTAAAAGTTCAAACACATATCCAAAAATCTACTGACATATTGTCTGTCCCGGTGATGTATATTCGTAGTCAATGAAAAAAAAAAAATAATAATAATAAATAAATAAATAAATAAATAAATAAAATAAAATAAAATAAAAGAGATTTTAAGTCAGGAAGTCTAGAAGTGAAAATGTTATCTATGAAATAATCCTATATGAATCTTATACAGGGCTAATAATATATATAAAATTTGTATGGAAACCTTTTTCATTAGTTGAATAAGGTATATTTAATTTAACATAATTACAATTATGCAGATTTCCAACATGAAACTAATATATTGTTCAATTTTGGTACTGTTTTTTTGTTTTTTTTTCAGACATTCTTTCTCATGTGGGTCGAGTATTAAAAAACAAAAAAATTTATCCTAATGTCGTATTTATTACAGCAAGTAACGTAACTCTTAGCTGGCTGAGAGCAATCTCCTGCCAAGTGACGACGTCATCATTGCCGTATCAGCATTTGTTCTTTTAACTCAATAATCTGCTTACACAGGCTTCATCTGTGTGTCGTCTCTGCTTGCAAAAGCAGATTGACTGGAGAAAAGGAATGCTTAGCCCGAACTTCTCATGGCAGGCAGACGTTAGGTACAGGTGTCTATCGGTATGCGCAATGCAACTGCAATCATTTTAAAATTAAATAACAAAATAAGCAAATAGACTTTGTCTATAACAACAAAATGAATTAATTTTCTGAACCTCATAGACATTTAGAAGTATCAAGATAGATATGTGAAATATTTACTTGCGACATTAGCCTATTCAATTCAAGTAAAACATTCATGGGAAAATGTCACATTTTTCTTGAAAAACCCAAAGTTATTTAGAAATTAGTTTTACATAGTGGGTTTTTTTTCGTTGCATCTCCTACCTATAATAAAGTTTTAAAATTAACCTCAGAGGATGTGCGCGAGAAAATTGAATATGAAACTTTTGTTAGGGCACATAGGATCAGATTTTATCACAACTTAATTTCAGTTAGCATAGAGAAATACAGAATCATGATTAATCTTCTCTTTGACTCTTATGTTGCCTGGCAATCTTACAAATAGCTCCGTTTCACACTTCTTTGTCTAGTAACTTACTACCAGTAATATCGAATTTTCTTTGGGATTCGTATTGAATATCTGTTATTTTTTTATAAATTATGGATATTTTTACAGTCCTCATAGACCTGGATGTTCACTCATGTTAATGCCATGGATAAAAAAAGTTTGTACAGCGGACTCTTTTGAATTCCAAAATATCAGCGAATTCATGTGGGTTTAAGTCTGGTCTAAATGGCTCTCTTCCCCTCCCCTGTATTTGGATGTTGTCTGAATTTTACTTTGCCCTTGTGACAAGTATAATTTAACTTGCAGGCTGATTAATGGAACCTGGTTACAGTATCCTGCAGTACGAGAGTTTCACATCGCAACTTCAAAAAAATCGTTCGTTCGCAGCGGACGACTACAGTCAAGTAACAACCGCCTACAATGTGAAAGGAATTTCATGGACTTCTTCGACCGACACCGTATCTCGTCGTTAATCTCGACCGACACCGTATCTCGTCGTTAATCTCGTTTTAATGCGGAATGCTCCAGCGCTGTCGGAATCGACTACGAATGGGACATACTTCCGACAATTACGACCGTAGGATATTCAACTCTACTTTGCTGGCGAAGGACTCGTGCTGGGGATGTTTTTTTATTCATCGCGAACGTAATCGTGTAATGTAGCTTAGGATGCAGAGAATAAGTATGAGCGCAAAAATAGAACGTTGGACCCGCCCAGGCAAATTTTCCCCTTGTTTTAACCATTGAAAAAGGCCATTTCATTTGGCTAAAGGTGGTTGTCTGGAACTGTGTAATGACGAAAAGTTGTTCGAAAGCTAGTTAAAAGTGAAGTAGTATAACCTCGGTCATGTATCCTATATAAAGTATCATGTATCCTATATATAATTGATCATAAATAACAGAGTCGAAATATATCTTTGCGTGTACGCAATAGGAATCTCTTATATAAATGATCATAAATAACGGAATCTAAATATATCTTTGCGTGTACGCAATAGGAATCTCTTATATAAATGATCATAAATAACGGAATCTAAATATATCTTTGCGTGTACGCACTAGGAATCTATATATAAATGATCATAAATAACAGAATCTAAATATATCTTTGCGTGTACGCAATAGGAATCTATTTAAAGTGCACATATATTAATCATAATTATATGAATCCATATACATATGTATAAACAAATCAGGTAGCCTATAATCAACAATCTGTTACCTTTTTTCTTACCAATATCTGCAGTTATTTATGAGTTAGTATATGAATTAATGAATCAGATATATAACAGTTAGCATAAAAATCAACGAATCAATCAGCATAAACATTAATAATTTTATCAATTCATATATGAAATTTTTTATCAGTTAAAATATGATTTTTATCATGTTAATCTTCATTCTATGCAATTATCAGAGTACATTAGTATTTTCTGTAGCATAAGTATCTTAAAGAAATGAAGTGAAAAACTGTATCATTATATGTCACGTGATCACTATTATTTACCAATATCATTGTTTTATATTTTATTACTTGAATCAATTCATTTATGTACACAATGAATTTTTTATACTTATATATATATATATATATATACTATATATATATATATATATACACATAGTGTCTGTATCACACTCCTATAAGTCAAATGCAAGTCAAGTTTGAGTCATATTCAGTAGTTGGTTTTGGTAGCTGACCGAGCTAATGTAAGTGTTTACATAATAAAAAGATGGAATGTTAGTCCATATATATAAAAGTCTAAAACTAAAGAGGTCAACCAGATTGCTTGCAGGAATGTGATCAGACTAGAGACGCTAAAGATGGACGTATACAATAAGTATGTAGGCTAAGATAACATGCCGTCACCTGTAGTCATTCAATTGTTTATAAACATTAGTCCAAAGCTCCCTGCTTGAGACAACTACCCCGACCTATTATTCAAACGGCCTACGTGATCTGTAGCGTGTCTCATTCGATTGTGTGTTCGTATGAAACTATGTCATTTGTATGTATGTTCATATGTTCGAACTACTGTCTGTTCCTTCATAACTTGTAACAGAGATGGTAGACAGGCAGAAGAGAGTTAGCTATCGTCATTAGAAGACCTGTACCTCTTTACCTAAGCTTTATCATGTAGAGGAATAGGATTAGCCATCATCATTGGCAGAAGCGATCAAGCTATCGTCATAGAAGACTTGTACAATCATATCTGATCTTCAGCATGTAAAACTTCAAGAATATATCTATTTTTATACTTAGTGTTTTCTACAAGAACCTCCTCACCATGAGTTTTACACATCGTCGTAATAAACAACAAGATAATACCGACTTCGTAAGTGATCTACAAACCCCCAGACACTCCATTGAAGATGGAAGTGCAATACCAACCGACTTAGCGTAAGATTATCGCTAGTCTAACATTACCTCATAGGGCGCCTTATCATACAAGGCACAAGCCCTAATACATGTACCGACGACATCTTATCTCTGTTAGGTTAGAATAAATTTTTCACCAGCTTGGACTTACTTAAAGCTTTTACCAGATACCTTATTCCTAAGTGATTGTACCTCATACACCGTTTTCAGCACACTTAGGGGACATTATCGATTTTTACCTATGCCTCCGGCTTACGTTTCGCCCCAATTACAATATAGTGTTTGGAGACTTTTTAGGGGATAACCTACATGCCTATATGGATGATCTTGTAATCTTTTCTAATACCTTAGAAGTACATTCACATAAACTAGAGCTAGTGCTACAGAGACAAAGACAAATAATCTCAGAGTAAAATATCTAAATGTGAGTTTTTTAAAACCAAACATGTTTATCTAGGTTTTATGTGTCTAGTCAAGGTCTTAAGTAGTCCATGGTAAGGTGTCGGCTATTCATAACTTCCGGCCGGCAACCTATTAACGTAAAAGGGGGATACAGCACTTTTGCGCTGTAGTGGGTATTACAATCGTATGTAAATATGTAACTCTTCAATCATGACAGCTCCTTTAACAGATCTTATGAAGAAGGGCGTAGATTTATTATGGTCTGAAAAGCATCAAAAGGCGTTCGATATCTTAAAAGCGGAATAATGCAGCTCACCTAACTTAAAAATCCCTGATTTAAATAAGGAATTTTTTTTTATTGCAACAGATGCCTCAGACCAAGGGGTAAGAGGGGTACTACTTCAGTAATATGATAAACAGTTCTTTCCTATAGCTTTTTATTCACGTAAACTAAAGCCCTCTGAAGTAAATATGCAGTAAATAGGCAAGGAAGGGCTAGGTATCTTTAACTCACTAGTACATTTCAAGTTCATAATCTATGTCTATCCTGATAAAGTCCTTACTGAACATGAGTCCTTTACCGGAGTTTTTCAAAGGCTTTAATCACAGTCCAAAAGGAACTCGGTGACAAATGATCATTCAGGTCTTTGGAGCCAAGATAAGATATCTACCTGGGAAAGCAATTATCATAGCTGACCGCATTATCCACAATCCCGCACCATACAGCAAAGAACCATTAATTGTACTAAAAGATATAGAAACATCCGTGCCTATTGTTAAAACCGTATCTAAACAAACAAGAAAATTCCTTAACCCAAGAGATCGCGAGCATTGAATATCTGGGTTGGTTCGCGAACTGTTACAAACTGAACAAAGCAAGAGTCAAACAGCGATAAACAACAATAAACACTTAGAACGAACACAGCAGCAATAAACAAACCAATAAACACTTCGAACGGAAACAGGGTCAGCGGCTAAGCAAAAAACAATAAACACTTCGAGCAGAAACCCTAAAGCAAAAGTATATTTAAAGTATGTGTATCAGAATAATGTAATCAAATGTAATATTATATGTAGGTCCGTGACGAGGAAAACCCGAAGAACACAGCAGGTGACTAATGACCAGGTAGTAATAATAATCTTTTCTATACCAATCGTCCTAAACTGGTTGCATTCCGTCATCCAGGGTTCCCTATTATGTCACAGAAAGCCAAATCACTGTTTTACTGGCCTACAATGCTTACAGATATAAAAAGCACATAACTAATTATAACACGTGTCATGAAAACAAGGGATACACTAAGATACCTGTCAGTTTAAGGGCCTATCCCGTGCCAAATCAATCCTTGAAAGAATATACGTAGAATTATTAACAGAATTACGAGTCTGACAGAGGGAATAAACACTTCTTAGTGTCAATAGTTCCTTGACACGTTATATAGAATTAATAGCACTAAAAACAAACACGGCAACTGAGTGCGTTAGGAATATCTATGAGTGCTAAATCAGTAAACATGGAATTCAACACATAATAATCTTTGACTCGGGTGGTGTAAATCAATAATAATCTCCTTAAAACGTTGTGTGAATTCCTATCCATTAAGAAACCAATAATATATTTTTATCAGCCAGTTCAATCGGTTTGGTAGAATAAGAGAACATAGAAAGTGTCAATGTCTTACGAGTTACAACTCGTGATTGGATCCGAACTGGATTATAGCGGTTCTCGCAGTTTTAAATACATTTATCATTCATATCTCGTATCTGTAGAAATGATACCGCAAGTAGCCTTATACGGTACGCCGCTAGAACACTTTTTCACATATTCAAGGCAACCATTAATTTATCAAATATATATAAAAAAAAATAAATAAATATAAAAAATAAATAAAATATATGGATACAAGTGAGTCAATATAATCACTCCGTAAGAAGTCGCAAGGGTTACAAATTATAACAAAAAAGGAATCACGATAAAATCAATAAGCAAAAAACGTAACCATAGGTTAATTTAAATATCCAAATATATATGCGTAAAGATTTGAACACTAACTTAACGCTTTAATAATGGCAAATAAGCTAAAAGTTCAAACACATATCAAAACCTACTGACATATTGTCTGTCCCGGTGATTTATATTCGTAGTCAATGAAAAAAAATAAATAAAAAAATAATAATAATAAATAAATAAATAAAATAAAATAAACGAGATTTTAAAGTCAGGAAGTCTAGAAGTGAAAATGTTATCTATGGAATATCCTATATGAATCTTATACAGGGCTAATACTATATATAGAATTTGTTATGGAAACCTTTGTTTTTCATTAGTTTGAATAAGGAATATTGAATTTAACATAATTACATTTATTTATAATCATGCAGATTTTCCAACATGAAACTAATATATTGTTCAATTTTGGTATTGTTTTTTTTTTCAGACATTAAGATGCCTGTCGCGTCTGCAGACTCATCATTGTTCTTTATAACCTCAATAAACCGCTTGCGAAGCAGATTGACTGGAGAAAGGAATGCTTAGCTCATGAACGTCACATGTGGTTCATAGGTCACGATGACAAATGCCATAACCTATTCTTAGTTAAGGATTGCAATCGTTTTAAAATAAATAAAACAAAATAAGCAAACAGAATTTCTATAACAAAAAATGAATTAATTTTTTCTGAACCTCATAGGCAATTAGAGTCGATAATTTAGCTTATGACATTGGTAAACGGACATTTAGAAGTAGTCCAAGACATAGTTATATGAAAACTTTACTTGGCAACATTAGCTTATTACAATCCAAGTAAATCAATTCATTCTTTTATCGAAAATGTCACATTTTCTTTGAAAAAAACCAAAATTTATATAGAAATTAGTTGTTTTACATAGTGGGCTCTTTCGTTGCATCTCTAGCCTATTAATAAAGTTTTGTTTAAAAATTAACCTCAGAGGATGCGCGCGAGAAAATTGAATATGAAACTTTTGTTAGGGCACATAGGATCAGATTTTATCACAACTTAATTTCAGTTAGCATAGAGAAATACAGAATCATGATTAATATTCTCTTTGACTCTTATGTTGCCTGGCAATCTTCTTTGTCTAGTAACTCACTACCAGTAATATCGAATTTTCTTTGGGATTCGTATTGATATCTGTTTTATTTTTTATAATTATGGATATTTTTACAGTCAATCATAGACCTGGATAGGTTCACTCATTGTTAATGCCATGATAAAAAAGTTTGTACAGCTGACTCTTTTGAATTCCATAAAAAATCAGCAAATTCATGTGGGTTAAGTCTGGTCTTAATGGCTCTCTCCCCCCCTGTATTTGGATGTCGTCTGAATTTACTTTGCCCTCGTGACAAGTATAATTTCACTGATTAAGGGAACTGGTTACAGTATCCTGCAGTACGAGAGTTTCACATCGCAACTTCAAAAAATCGTTCGTCGCTGCGGACGACGGCAGTCGAGTAACAACCGCCTACAATGTGAAAGGAATAAGCACCATCATGGACTTCATTGACCGACCCCGTATCCCGACGTTATCTCGTTTTAATGCGGAATGCTCCGGCGGCTGTCGGAAATCGACTACAAAAGGGACATACTTCCGACAATTACGACCCGAAGGATATTCAACTCTACTTTGCTGGCGAAGGACTCATGCTGGGGATGATTTTATTCATCGCGAATGTAATCGTGTGGCTTAGGAAGAGAACAAGTATGAGCGCAAAATAGAACGTTGGACCGGCCCAGGCAAATTTTCCCCTTGTTTTAACCATTTGAAATTGGCCCTTTCATTTGGCTATAGGTGGTTGTCTGGAACTGTGTAATGGACGAAAAGTTGTTCGAACACTAGTTAAATGTGTAGTAGTATAACCTCGGTCATGTATCCTATATATATAAAGTATTTATGATATCCTATATAATAAATGTCATAAATTAAAAACAGAATTAAAATATGTTTTTTTGCGTGTACGCACTAGGAATCTATATATAAAATGATCATAAATAACAGAATCGAAATATACTTTGCGTTGTACGCAATAGGAATCTATTTAAAGTGCACATATATTAATCATAATTATATGAATCCTATACATATGTATAAACAAATCAGGTAGCCTATATCAATCTGTTTACCTTTTTATCTTACAATATCTGCAGTTTATATATGAGTTAGTATATGGATTAATGAATCAGATATAAAATAGTTAGCATAAAAATCAATGAATCAATCAGCATAAACATTAATAATTTTTATCAATTCATATATGAAATTTTTATCAGTTAAAATATGATTTTTATCATGTTTATCTTCATTCTATGCAATTATCAGAGTACATTAGTATTTTCTGTAGCATATGTATCTTAATGAGATGAAGTGAAAAAACTGTATCAGTATATATCACGTGATCACTATTTACGAATATCATATGCATATTATGTCTAATATTTTATTACTTGAATCTGTATTTGTGTATACCATGAATTTTTTTTTACTTATAAGTACTTTCTATTTTCACATAGTGTCTGTATCACACTCCTATAAGTCAAATGCAAGTCAAGTTTGAGTAATATTCAGTAGTTGGTTTTGGTAGCTGACCGAGCTTTTATGTAATGATTACATAATAAAAATATGGAATGTTAGTCCATATATATAAAAGACTAAAACTAAAGAGGTCAACCAGATTGCTTGCAGGAATGTGATCAGACTAGAGACACTAAAGATGAGGTATACAATAAAAGTAGGCTAACATAACATGCCGTCACCTGTAGTCATTCAATTGTTTATAAACTTTAGTCCAAGCTTCCTGCTTGAGACAAACACCGTGACCTATAGCTCAAGCGGCCTACGTGATTAGTAACTATGTCATCTGATTGCATGTTCGTATGTAACTATGTCATCTGATTGTATGTTCATATGTCCGAGCTACTGTCTGCTCCTTTATGACTTGTAACCAAGATGTAGAACAGGCAGAAGAGAGTTAGCTATCGTCATTAGAAGACCTGTATCTCTTTATCTAAGCTTTATCATGTAGAGAGAATGGAATTAGCCATCATCATTGGCAGAAGCGATCAAGCTATCGTCATTAGAAGACTTGTACAATCATACCTGATCTTTACCATGTAAACTCAGAAGAATATATATATTTTTGTACTTCGTGGTTTCTACTAGATCCTCACATCATTGCCGAATCATCATGAGTTTGACACATCGTCGTCATAACCAAAGAAGATAATACCGACT
>NC_087207.1:83645002-83682502 GCF_015104395.2 Macrobrachium nipponense
AAAATGTTGAAAATGAATATTTTTGATTGGTACGAGAAAATATCTTTGATTATGAACACTTTGATATTCCTAATAATTATATATTGTTTATAGTTTACTAGTGGAAGTAGACTCAAAAACGGAATGCTGGTGAGGATGGTTCTGATTTTGAGCAGGTACTGAAATATTCTAATGAAAAGAGGAAGCGCAGTCATTCATCCAGTGATTATGACTCATTAGCACAGAAAGATAGCATAGTTTGTGGTGAAAAGAAAAGGTTCTGTTCAAAAGCCGTGAAGATGTTATCAAATCAAGAGCAGAGGCGGTTCAGAATACTAAAATCATGGCACTAAAGGATGTTGACCTTCTTGCAAAGGAAGCCAGATATTACCTATCCTGTTATCATCATTTTATCCCTCCATCAAAGTCAGACACTGATAAGGCTAAGCATTTGGCTCATGAGAATGCATGAGAAGTACCTCTTGTATATGTATAAAAATCGTCGCGAGTTCTATAACAATTAGTATAAAACAGACAAGCTAAAAACAAATTGATAAAGCATTTTGGCAAAAAAGTTTAATTTTGTTGGCCAAAGTATCACAGTGAACTCGTCTATTCCCCTAATGTTCCATCTGGTCAAGCTGTGGAGGCTGCTTTTGCAGCTCCTGCTTCTGACTCTAGGCTGCTGGAAGAAGCTGTTCTTATTCTTTGTTAAACAATTATGTCTTCCTACAGCTCCTCAGAGGAGCTGCTTTGGTTTCCTCCTCCAGGCAAAATTATTAAGACATCACTACCCCTCCAACATTGCTACACTAATTCACTGAATGTTCAATTACTGGTAAAACTAAAGGCCATCTCATTGACTCATTATGTCTTGATATAATGTATGCTGTCACAAATGGACAATGGGATACCTCCAAACACTTAGTTCTGGCTATAATCCTTTGGCATCTTACTGGGAAAGCAAAGAGCATCACATTGCTAAATTGTTTTGGTCATAGTGTTTCATATTCAAGAGTCCTAGAGGCATTGACTGCAATATTCATTCAAGTCAAAGATTATCCTAGCCCGTTACCTCCAAATGTCGATGCAACAGTGACTTCTCTTGTTCATTTTTGGTTTGACAACTTTGACCTCCAAGAAGAAACACCATCTGGGTAAGGAACAGCTCATACAACCCATGGTCTTATTTGTCAAAAGAAAGTCAGTAATATCAATAATGAAGAAGATGGTGCTGGTTGTCATGATGGGGATGCTAGTGGTGGTGGTGGTGGTGATTATAATGGCAATGTTGAACTTCCTGCGGTGAAGCCAAAAGGATCAATGCTCTCAAACTGAGGTCAATTAAGTATGTGGCAAGTGAGTTTCCCCCATGCTATGTGAGAGGAAGAGACAGACCCCTCCCAAGTTTGATATGTCTCAAGAGTATATGGAAGACAAGACAGAGGTCATTAAAGCTAATATTTCTTATCTTCTCTGGATTCTCAAACAGAAGATTTGCCTTCAGCCCCATGAAGATTTACCCCAAATGGTCCCAGGGTGGAAAGGCTGGGTGTCCTGTACTGGGACTTGAAATACTGAATCACTTACAACAATTGAATATCTCCCTCCTATATGCTCTTATCACAGAAAACAGTAGAGTGCAAGAATGTCTTACTCAACACAAACTATAACTAATGTACTACAACAGTCTTGGACTACTAACTGTTTTGATATGGCCGCAGCTAAGAAAGCCTATGTCAGCGGTTGTTAACCTTTTTATTATCACGCCCCCTCTAAGAGTTTTTCCTTTCTTTCACGCCCCCCTTGCATCTGTGAGTAGAATTCCCTCCCAGATTTAAAGGAAAATAAAAGAAAAAATGAGAAAGAGAAGGGTTTTCGAGGGATAGGGAGGGAGATCAATAACTACAAAACATGGTCAGCCCAACAAGCCTAAGTAGAGTAGTAGACTGTAGGAAAGTAATGTTATAAGGCGATACTTTTGCATTTTTCCATAAACTTCGGAATCTTAGTTCCTCACTTGTTGAAATAATAACGAAGATATTGGAGAATTTTTTTCATTTTTCCCTAGGGCTTGCGCCTCCCCTAGAAATTTGCTGATGACCCCTTATGGTGGCACGCCCCCCAGGATAAGAACTACTGGCCTATGTCATTACCAGGAGTTATGAGGATTAGGATGTCTCAAATACTTATTAATCTATCCGAGGAGACATCGTGTGCTCACTTATCGCATGGAGGAGGTTTTGCTGCTCATTCATGGTGTCCTAATGATTTGTTAGGTTTTCTTTTAAACTTGTCCACAATATTGCTGTTTACAACCTCTGGTGGTAGTCTATTCCATGTGTCACATGTCTTGTATGTAAAGAAGTTCCCACAGTGGGATGTGTTGTATCTCTTCAGTTCTAGTTGCCATCCATTATTTCGTGTCTGGATTTTCGTTTAATGTAAATAGGTTACTGTCTATTATTGTTATGCCTTTCAGTATTTTGAATGTTTAATGTCAATATCCTGAGAAATTCCCCAAACTCTTCATCAGACTAGGAGCCTTTCACACTATTTGTGGCTACTAGGGAGCTGTCTGGAAGTCCATGGAAGAAAGTGGTGTTGAAGAGATCATCATCTAATCTGACATATGTGCTAGTGGCTCAATCAGGAAAGTGCTAAGTGGCAAAAACTACAACCGATGTCGTTACGTATTAAAGACTTTGCATGAGGCACTGCAACAACTTCTGTTTGAGCAATATGAAATTTATCGAGGTAAGATTGCAATAGGAACTACAAAGTTGTTGAAAGAGCTTGCCAAAGATCTGACGTATGAAAGACTTGAGGCAAGTTTAAAGCAACCATAGTTACAGAGATGATTGAGAACATCAAGAGTTTTGAAGAAAAGGTCAGATGTGGTTAGCTTGGCAAAACAGGCAAGGCTTGGATGCAGTTCATAGACAAGATGTTTGTTAGTTTGGAGTTCTTACGAGGTACAGCAGAAAACAATCTGGACCTTCACATCACCTCCCTCATAAAAATGTGTCATCTTCTTTTAATATGGATCGACCTAACTATGCTAGGTAATTAATACTACTGTCTCTTTGGGTTCAGACAGTTGATGGATTGAAATTCCAGCGGATACATCAAGAAATGATGCTCCACGACTTGGTGTCCATCCTAGTTAATGACCCCCCAAAATTAGAGGATGTAATGGAACTGGATGACTTTGAATCACCAGTTCTTAGTCATGTAGATGAATTTTTTTTATTATATTGAATACTGATGAATTTTAATTTCAGTAGTTTTCTCGGTTTATAACTATTAATCAACGCACTAGAACACGCAAATTGCCTGTAAGTTAGAATATACTAACTCAAGTTATGTCTATTTATTAATTAACTAATTGAGTTATGGTTTTGGGAATTTTCACTATGGAAAACGAGTAACCTAATTACTTCAACACCCATTAACTTTGTTATTATTCAAGCTAGGATGCTCATTCTGGTGTCAAAAGAAAGCTAATGAAATGTTAATATATATATATATATATATATATATAATATATATATATATATATATATATATTATATATATATATATACTATATATACATACCATTATTAGGAATATCAAAGTTTTTATAAACAAAAATGTTATCTTGTACCAATAAAAAAAAAGTTGTTATTTTCTCAATTGTTTTGTTCACATACACATATAGGATAGATGAAAATATTGAAATATACCATATCATGATGTAAAGTACTTTTCATAGGCTTTATTTTGGTATACAATAATGTCTACTGAGGATAAAACATTCTGCTTCCAGAAATAGAATTTTTATATGCTAATTGGCAACTTTGATCATCATTTACAGGTGCTTGCAACTTGAAATATCTTGAGTAACAGAACTTTTCTAGAACGTTAAGCATCAAATTAACTAGGGGAAATAGTCCCAGGTATAAAGAAGAAGGGAGGAGGGTTTTGGGTCCTGGCCCACAGAGAATTATACATGCTACACACACACACACACACACACACATACACATATCTCTCTCTCTCTCTCTCTCTCTCTCTCTCTCTTCTCTCTCTCTCTCTCTTGCTTGGTGAGACGTACCGCGTGAATCACAATAATCAACAGATATCACAAGTTTAACATACGACTAGAATTTGAGAAATATCTAGAAGTGTTCGTGAACTATCGGTGATAAGATTAGTGTGAAAATAGTAGGATAAAGCGTCTTCTAAGTTAGTTTATCAAGTGTAATACTATAAATCAGAACAAGATGGCAGTAAGTTCCAACTGCGGGAAGAGGGTGGCGTAATTTGGCGTGTTTAGCAGATTCGAAATACGATGAGGTAGCAGGAAGGGAACTGGCATTTCTCATCTATGAAATCAGCAACAGTCCTAACCAAAAAAGATACAAAAGCATTCATAGATATATTTAGAAGGATATAATCCTTCAAACTGGAACAAATCTAATGAAAACATCTTGAAAATAATTGAAGAAGTTCCAAATAAAATCCAAGTGGTCAAGAGACTCATAAAGAAAAATATACATAAACCAACATATTCCGACAAAGAAAATGAATAAGGTGAATCTTGTGAATATCCTAATTGATGCATTAGGAAAAGAATGCCAAAAGCATGCAAAAACTGTGTAAGGTTTGGTATAGCATAAGTCAATCCACAAAACCTAATCAGAAAATGTGCTGCAGCAACATTCCGACCCATCCACAGTGTGCTGAGGTAATACAAGATTTGAGAAAAGATACAAGAATTTTTTGTTCAACATGGTCTATCATGGATCGACAATGTTATTAAATCAAGATTGAATGTACAAATAGTTGAGGATGAAGAAGAAGAGGAAGAGGAAGAAGAAGAAGAAAAAGAAGAAGAGGAAAACGGAAGAGAAGTAAACAAAAATGAAATGACAGAAAAAAATAAGGAAAACAAAGAACAAGATAAAGTATGATGCAGAGATACTCATTGATACTACATATGAGGCAATAAAGCAGCATACCTACGAAGAAATAAATTACGATATGACAACAGAAAGCAAATCCCGAAGAGGCTCTACCCAGATCTATACAATGACGGGAAAGAGGAAAAAATAGACAAGAAAGACAAAATCTGCAACCTTTTGAAAAGAGGGAATTGCAGATTTGGAGAAAGATGTTACTACAAACATCGTAAGATATGTCAAAACTATGAAATATATGGTAAATGTGCATACTTAGATGGATATGGGGATGATTGCAGAGATCTGCATCCAAATATGTGAAAAACCTAAAAGAAGGAAAAGGATGTAAGTTCGACAAAAAATGCAAATATATGCACCCTGTAGCCATGATCATAATCAAATAAATAACCAACCAAGTAATAAAATCCAAAATAGAAAGAAACAAATAAAGAGAGAAATCAAGAATATCAGGTAAAAGAGAAAAGCAAACCACCAATGAGATATGCAGAGGTGTCAGCAAAAAATTTCAAAGCATCAGCTCCGAAATTCTACTCAAGAGAATAATAACTGTATTTATTATGCAAGAGGATATTGCAGAAACGGAGAAAATTGCAGATTCAGACACAAAATGAATAATTATGATGAAGGAAGATCAAATATTATGGAAAAGTTGGATTTTTTAATGTCAGAATTTCTGGAAATGAAAAAAAGAACAACATACCAGAACAGGAAAGAGACATGGGAAAAATCCTTATTACTACCAGTATTAAATGAAGGAGAAAACACGCAAACCATCATAGTGATGAATGCGCAGGGTTTAGTTACGAGTAACTCAAAAGAAAAATAGAGTACTTAGAAGAACTAACCCAAATGAAAAGAAAATAGATATAAGAATATAAGTGAAACCCTGGTATTCCCCCAAGACTGGGAATGATGATCAAATAAAAGGGTTCCAAACTTATAGATCAGATAGAAAAAATAGGAATCAAGGGGGAACCGCAATATATGGGAAAGACAAAAAAACAAGGAAAAATATATGAGAAATATAGTAACTCAGAATGTGAACTAATAGCGGTAGAATTTGAATCTGAAAAATTGATGAACATAGTAAATATAGACCTCCTAATACTAAAGAGTTTGACTTAATAATTGAAAAATTGGATGATATATGTAGAAATCACAAGGACTGGGGACTATTCTCCTATCTGGTGACTTCAACTTTCCTTTCGTAGAAGGAAAGAACGAATAGGAGATTGTGGTTGTACTTATACATATAAAAAAGAGAGTAATAGTAGTGCAGAAGATAAGAGGCAATTTGAAAAGCTATTAGATATGCTACTAGAATACAACATTCAACAAATAAATCACCTGCCAACAAGAAAGGAAAATACTTTAGACCTAGTATTTGTGAACGAGATGAATTATGTTAAAGAAATAATAGTTTATAATGCGAGTATTTCAGACCATAATGTCATAGAATTAACAGTTCATTCCAAAGCAAGTGAAAAATAGAGATAAGCAAGAAATGAAAAAAGTGGAAGTATATGGAAAATACAACTTCTACAGTAAAAATATAAAATGGTCAGAAATTAATGAAGAATTAAACAAAGATTGGGATAACATTTTCGTAAGTGATGACATAAGGGTAAATACGGAGATATTATATAAAATTATTGGAGAAAATAGTGGAAAAATAACATAAATACCGAAGAAGAAAAGTAAACATCATTCATGCATACCAAGAGACAGAAGGATCTTGTTCCAGAAAATCAGAAAGTGGAAAAAAGGTCTTGCAAAAGAAAAAAATGCATGGAAAGTTATAGAACTAAAAAGTAAGATAGAAAATGCAGAACAAAAGATTATACAATCAAAAGAAAATGAAAAACGGGACTTGGAAGAAAAAACCCTATTAAATATCAAGCAAAACCCCAAACTATTATACTCATATGCGAAGAAGATGAATAAAAGAAGAATAGAAATAGGCCCTCTGAGAATTGAAGGGAGATTAACGAATGAAAAAAAGGAAATTTGCAACATACTGGCAGAACGATATAAGAGAGAATTCACCCCTAGAATAGATAATGAAGATAATGATATAGAAGTAAGGGATGAAATAGTGAATATTTAGCTGACATAGATATTAATGAAGCTGATATTGTGCAGGCTATTAATGAAATTAAAAATGGAGCTGCTGCAGGGCCTGATGGAATTCCTGCTATTTTGTTAAAGAAAGTAGTTCATTCTATCGCAAAGCCACTTGCAATATTATTAAGACAAAGTGTAGATACAGGCAAGATATGATGAGCACAAATTAGCATATATTACCCCTACTTTCAAAAGTGGATCAAGACTAGAGGCAAGTAATTATAGCCTGTGAGTCTAACATCACATATTATGAAAGTGTATGAAAGGGTAATGAAGAAAAATATTATGAAACATTTAATAAAAAATAATTTGTTTAATAAAGGACAACATGGTTTCGTACCCGGAAAAAGTACACAAACCCAACTGTTAGTCCACCGTGAGAACATATTCAAAAATATGAAAAGCGGAAATGAAACAGATGTGGTTTATTTAGACTTTGCAAAAGCTTTTGATAAAGTAGACCATAATAATATTAGCTAAGAAAATTAGAATACACAATATCGTGGATAAAGTAGGAAGATGGTTAAAAGAATTTTTTACACAACAGAAAACAGATAGTTATTGCAAACGACGAGAAATCGGATGAAGCCAAGGTAATATCCGGTGTGCCGCAAGGTACGGTGTTAGCTGCAATACTGTTTGTTATTATGATTGAAGACATAGACAATAATGTTAAGGATTCGGTAGTGAGTAGTTTCGCAGATGACACAAGAATAAAGTAGAGAAATTACTTGTGATGAAGATAGGAACGCTCTACAAAGAGACCTTAACAAAGTATATGATTGGGCAGAGGTAAATAGGATGGTATTTAACTCTGATAAATTTGAATCAATAAATTATGGAGACAGAGAAAGAAAGCTATATGCATATAAGGGACCTAATAATGAGACCATCACAAATAAGGAAGCAGTTTAAAGACCTTGGTGTGATGATGAATAGGAACATGTTATGCAATGATCAAATAGCAACTCTGTTGGCAAAATGTAAAGCAAAAAATGGGAATGTTGTTACGGCACTTCAAAACAAGAAAAGCTGAACACATGATTATGCTTTATAAAAACATATGTTCGTAGTCCACTTGAATATTGCAATATGATATGGTACCCACACTATCAAAAGGATATTGCACAAATAGAGAGTGTACAAAGGTCCTTTACAGCTAGAATAGAAGAAGTTAAGGACCTAGACTACTGGGAAAGACTACAATTCTTAAAATTATATAGTCTAGAAAGGAGAAGAGAACGCTACATGATAATTCAGGCATGGAAACAGATAGAAGGAATAGCAGAAAATATCATGGAACTAAAAATATCAGAAAGAGCAAGCAGAGGTAGATTAATAGTGCCCAAAACTATACCAGGAAAAATAAGGAAAGCACACAGGACATTAATCCACTACGCACCAGCATCGATAATGCAGCGGTCTATTCAATGCGTTGCCAGCTCATCTGAGGAATATATCAGGAGTGCGTAGATGTGTTTAAGAATAAGCTCGACAAATATCTAAACTGCATCCCAGACCATCCAAGATTGGAAGATGCAAAATATACCGGAAGAATGAAGTACTAGCAACTCTCTGGTAGACATTAGAGGTGCCTCACACTGAGGGACCTGGGGCAACCCGAACAAGATGTAAGGTCTGTAAGGTCTATATATATATATATATATATATATATATATATATATATATATATATTATATATATATATATATATATATA
Source organism: Macrobrachium nipponense (assembly GCF_015104395.2). NCBI lineage: Eukaryota > Metazoa > Arthropoda > Malacostraca > Decapoda > Palaemonidae > Macrobrachium > Macrobrachium nipponense. The sequence continues at coordinate 83,653,792 of NC_087207.1, forward strand.
TTATATATAATGAAAAATTTCTGATTACTTTTGTGTGTATTTGTGTGGATGCTATACAAATCCACATTTCTTGATCGATTTTGATGAGATTTTTACCAGAGACTCTCCTTCCCCAAGAAAGGTTTTTAGTCAAGATCCGAAATTCAAGGACCGTTTTTAAGGGGGTCATAACTCCTCATTTTAATAACCCCTCTTTTTTACAAATCCACATGAACGCTATACAAATCTACAATTCTTGACCGATTTTGATGAGATTTTAAGCATAAGTCAATACTAAACCGGGAAAGGTCATGGCGACAACATAATTAAAATCGGATCAATGATTGGGTAAAAAATGGGCATGGGAAGGAGGTGAAATGTAAAACTGACCGAACATAACACATATTAGTGTCTGTTTTTTAAGTCGCTGATAAGAATAGCGACACACCCAATGCTTTTTAAGTCCAAATTAAGCCCTAATAGGGAGGTGGTGAGAAGGTAATGGAAGGGGTGACATATAAAAATAATCGAATATTAGTGTCTAATCCATAATTTTTGAGATTGCTGAAATAAATAGGGATAGTCCTGATGCCCTTCAAGTCCAAGTTCAGCCCTGAGATGAAGGGGGTTAATAAGGGGTGGGAGGGGGTGACATGTAGGGTACGAGGTATGCTGACATAAAAATATCCAAAAATGACAGATGTAAGTATCGAATCCATAGTTTAAGAAGTCACTGATATGAATAGTGACACTCCTGATGGCCTTCAAGTCAAAGTTCAGCCACGATAGGAACGGGTAAGAAAGGGGCGGGTGGTGATATGTAAAAATAACCGAAAGTACAGATATTAAAGTCTAATCCAAGTTTAGCTCTGATAGGAATGTGGGGTGATTAGTGGCTAAAAGTAAAATGTCAAATATGCTGGAAAATATAATTGAAGCAATTATATCAATAGGAATGAGAGAGAGAGAGAGAGAGAGAGAGAGAGAGAGAGAGAGAGAGAGAGAGTTTATCGATGTCGTTCACAGATTACCGGGGCAGCGCTGGGTTGGCCATTTGTCCTCTGTTTTTTTCCATCTGTCCATCCGCCTGTGGTGTTTTTGTATGGTAACACTGCGTCCCGGGCTTTAAATAGTTACGCTATGTGTAAGTTTTAGGTAAATAAAAGGATATCTGGGTGTACATTTGCAACTGAAAAGTGTTTTAATACTTTACTGTATGCAAATTACACCGTTAATATGCTAAATAGGATATTGTTATTATTGTTGAATGTAAGCTGAATGTAACTATCTAAAGCCCGGGACGCAGTTTTACCATACGCAAACATCACAGGCGGATGGACAGATGGAAAAAACCGAGTATAGTGTATGTATATATATATATATATATATATATATATATATATATATATATATATATATATATATATATATATATATATATGAATTTTTATCACATGACTGTGATTCTATACATGCAATAAGCTACAGCTGCCCTTTAATATATATTTTGCTCTACCTCGGAATTAATAAATTTTCATGTGTCAATCAAAGGGGATTTTTAAGTTGATAATGATTTCGTCCTGTAGTGAAATGTTATAATTAATAAAAAAAATTACACTTCAGTTAACATATATGAAAATATGTTAATTCCAAGATAGAAAAAAAACGAATTGGATATTAAAGGACATTTGCATTTTAATGCATGTATATGAATGATGGTGATGTGATAAAAATTCATAATATGGGTAAGTACGGCAAACGTACGACTTTGTTAATATGGTAGAGGTGGGTGAATAGCGATTCTAATTACAGATAACTAAGTTCGACAGTGATTTGTAAGGTCGTAATCGGTATCTACTTGTACTATCACGCACAATAGTTCGTTCCCTCCGCTGATCCAGAGTGAACACGAATCCACGACTCTGAAACCCCGAAGCCGTTGTACAAGTAACCAATTAAGCACCTAACGGATGTCGCACAGTCAGGCCAAGGAAGGAGGAGTGGGAAGCAGGTATTTTTCTTGAACGAAGAGTAAAGTCTCCATAATCTAATATCGTTAATTAAGGTAGCGAGCGTAAAGTTTTTGTTGTTGACGATACTGGGTTTGCGTGTAAAATATGCAATTAAGGAAATATGCGAAATGAATAAGATAAAAATGCTTAGGAAGCCAGTATTCATGATTTTTTTTATATATTTCCTATAGATTATCGTATCTCATCGACAGACACGACATATGAGGAGGCTTGCAGATTACAGAACACCACCGATATCACTGTTGGTGAAAGCTTTGTATCGATCCTGTGGACAGTCGTGTCTGTTGATAGGATACGATAATCTATAGGAAATGGTAATTCTGAATACTGACTTCCTAAGCACTTTTATTCTCATATTCATTTCGCATATTTCCTTTGCTGCACATTTTGCACTCAAACCCAGTATGTATGGCAGAAAATTAGCAAAATTTTCAGTTCACTTTCAAATTACGGCTATATGTAAATTTCTGAAATACTAACACAATACGAAATGTTAAGATATTTTCACCAATGTAACAAGTTCGTATTTAGTAGAAAGATAGAAAGAGAAGCAGAGAAAAAACATTAATAATAGGACAGAGATAAAGACAAAAAAATATGTGAGAGAGAGAGAGAGAGAGAGAGAGAGAGAGAGAGAGAGACTTTCAAGTTCTTTTCTAGTTTAACACGATAGTGAACAAGCCTCATCTTATTAGTTTCGTTTTATCACCAGGGCAATCGCATAATATCTTTCTTAATGATAACTTCTTCATTGGAAATAACTTAACTCGGATTCTGTTTCAAGGAGCAAAGTAGTTTTCCATTGCCGATGGAGTTATAGCTAATGCTAGTGTGTAAACGAGTTAATTATCGCTGACAATTTTGATTGACATATTTTAAAAGCTATTACCAGCAAATATGCTATTGTAGGAATTTACGTTCTCTCTCCAGGAAAGTCAACTGCAGTGGTCCTTCCGTTCCCTGACTAGTTCTTGTGTTGGGGAGGTTTAGGAACTAATATATATGCTACCTTGGCATTAGTGAGTTAGGTTGCGTATTATATGTATGACCAATCGTAGGCTGCAGCTTTAGCTCAACAAATTTTATCAGGGTCTATTTCTTCTACTTTTTGGATCTCCTTTCAACCTGTGCAACCTTCTCTTGCAAAGGAAAAGAAGGACTTATAGCTGTTTTAAGGTTTATATATGCTACTCCGTCAAAGATCAACCTGTGTTAACATTGAACAACATCCATTCAAATAATACTAGTTTGCTATGATCACAATTGAAAGGAATGAATAATGGTAAAGAACTCTGTAAATGTGACGTTACGTTTCCTGATGTCGATGTCAGGCTCAGTTCTACAACGTTTTCAGGGTATCAAGTGGCTTAATTAAGTCAGTAGCAGTAAATGGTAGGGTGCGGAACAAGTCACTGTCAAAGTTTGTGCGTGTCCCAACTCCCAAGTCACTTTCTATCAAAGGTATACCTCTTACCACACGTATGGGCAGCGTTATCCTTAAACCTTTGGTATAGGCTATTCTGTTAGTTTAAAAAGTGCCCACACCTTAACATTGTTTGTGGATTAGTAGTTTTCATGACCATGGCATTCTACATTTAGAATAATAACAATTGGACAGGTAAAAGACTTCAGTTCACAGCGCATTTTCGTTGCTGGAACCTCAGACCGACAACAAAATGTCAAAGATTTCTTGAACTTCCTTTTGTGGAAAATATCAATATTCTTTCTTCTTCCTGACCCGAGTCAAAAAGAAGAAAATCATCATTCTTGAAAGTCTTCATATACTCGACTGGGAATACTATATCCTTCTTATGATTGGGTGTAGATAGTCCACAATTTTCTTTTGAGCGAATCCTTCTAATTGAGCGCTTAATACTGTTGACAGTTGGCAATCCTTGAGCTCTAGATCCGCTAAGATCCGGAGATACATTTGCAATTATATAATGTGGGGAGTCATGTGTACCTTTTGCGTCGTGTTTAACTTTTTCAGTAAATCTCCGCACTCTACGCCAGTTGGATCACTTGGATGATTATGTTCTTTAGAAACGGTAACATCTTTTACTGTTAAACGCGACATTTACAGTAATTTGCAAATTAATGGCACTTCCAATATATTTCATCTTGTATTTGCTTGTCTTTAACAAATAAATCTCCATTCACTAATAAGATGGGCTTTCCTTTTTCACTTTTAACGAACTCAGTCATTTTAGTGTTTAAGAGCTTCTACTAAATAGGTAACCGTCCAAAATAACAATGGGAACTTTAAGGTTTTAAGGATTTGTTAACGGCTTATTCTTGTTTATGTACTTTTTTTATTTAAGGTAATTAGAATACAAAAAATGCGATTGAGTTGTTTTAAGGTAATTAAAATACAAACAATACGATTGAGTTGCTTTAGGGTAATTAGAATACAAACAATGCGATTGAGTTGTTTCTCGAATAACTACAGTTTGAGAGAGAGAGAGAGAGAGAGAGAGAGAGAGAGAGAGAGAGAGAGAGAGATTAATAAATAAAGAAGTGCCAACATACAAAACTGCCGTCGGGTTTTTTTTCAATAAGTCGACGTTACTCATGGATTTGAACAATATTCATTTCGAAAAACTGCTTATTCGAATATTTTGTATTTCGATCAATTGTAAATTTCAACAATTATACGTTCGAGCTATTGTTTTCGAATATTTGGTTTTCGAAAAAAAACAACTTTTTGAACATTGCGTTTCGAATAATTGTTTTTCGAAAAATTGTTTGTGCACGCCTCTTTGTGTATCTTTGGTATGCCATATAGGATACCAAAGAAGTTGAATTTTTATACAAATACTTTTTTGATAATTGCTTTCCTTCCTTAGTTTTCTATGAACATTGTAAAAGAATTTTAAACAAGTTACTTATTAGTCACTTGTTGTTACTACTGTTCCACGTAAGAAATTATTTGCCAGCATTCAAATCTATTGAAAAGCATTACAATATGTTACAGGTTATTTTAATCCCCTAAAAATCCTCTGGCAATTGGTTCATTTTAAAAATTTAAAGATAAGCTTTGCCCAACGCAGCAGTCGTCGATCGTTTACAAATATGCTTGCCCCAAATGTGATTCGGGGATCTATGTCGGACCGACTAAACGATTGTTGAGGGTCAGGGCCGATTCACATAAAGGTGTAAGTCATCGAACGGGTTGCAGGCTATCGAATCCCGAATTTTCTAATATTAGAAACCATTCTCGTAATTGTAACACCAATATCAAATACTCTGACTTTTCTGTCCAGGGCCAATCAAGCCATTATTACGACCTGCCTGTTCTTGAATCTCTCTTTATTAAGCAGTTAGCGCCCAAACTGAACTCGCACACTTCCTCTGTTCAACTGTACTTGGTCTAAAGGATTTTTGTTTTCTTTGCTTTTTACCCATCGTACTGTATTTATTTAGGCTTCAACTTTCCATATGAGAGTTTTTTTTTTTATCTCTCCTGTTTGTTTAAATACTTAAATTTTAACTGCAATTTTAATTCAAAATTTTAATTTCTATTGTTTTAACAGTTGTTTTCCATGTGCTTTAATTTGTTTTTTATTGTTCTTACGTAGCCCTATGGATGTATCATGAGATAGCGAAACGCGTTGGTCAATAAAGTTATGTAAATCGATAACTTGATGTCTACTTGGTCACCTGAATCCCTTGATTATATATATATGATATATATATAAATATATATTATATATATATATATATATATATATAATATCTATATATTATATATATATATATATATATATCGTTCGAGCTACAATTGTCCTTTAATATCTAAATTAAGCTCTACCCTCGGAATTGATATATTATCATATATGTACTGAAGGGGAATTTTTTAGTTGATAATAATTTCGTCGCCCATGGGATCGGACCACCGTCCAAGCGGGACGGGAACGAAATCAGGACAGACAGTGATGCTAATCCAATCAGCCAACAGAGATAGCGTCACTGTCTGTCCTGATTTTCGTTCCCGTCTACTTGGACGGTGGTTCGATCCCATGGGGGGACGAAATTAATATCAACTAAAAAATTCCCCTTCGGTACATATATGAATATATATCAATTCCGAGTATGAGCGAATTTAGATATTAAAGGACATTTTGTAGCTCGAACGATATATAAATGAATCACGGTTCGATGTGATAATATTCATATATATATATATATATATATATATATATATATATATATATATATATATATATATATATATATATATATATATATATATAATCTAGGATTGGTGACAAGTAGACATCAAGTTATCGATGACATAACCTTATTGACCAACGCGTTTCGTTATCTTCTATATATATATATATATATATATATATATATATATATATATATATATATATATATAAATATATATATATATATATATATATATATATATTTAAATATTTATATGTTTATATATATATATTTATATATATATATATATATATATATATATATATATATATATATATATATGTATGTATGTGTGTGTATGTATGTATGTATGCATGAATTTTAAAATTGTTTACTTCTATAGTAAAATAAAGTTAAATTCCAAATACAGAAAAACGAAATAAAAAACTTCGAGAATTTTAGAACCTACCCTTTAATGAAAACTTTTTAATCTCTTGTTTTTACTGACCATTTTGGAAGAAAACACAGCAAACACAAAGCCACAGAGACATTTATTAGCTTAGGATATTAAGTTGTGTACCCCTACTAAACAAAACAAAGATACAAGTGAATCTTACAGAATTCAATCACTTTTTTGTAGCCAAAACAGTTTTCATTTCATGACCTAAATACCTTCATACTATTTCTTATTACTGACTAGACTGTTATTGAATGCTTTAAAAAAAGTAATAAAATTTCATAGTAAGTTTTGGTTTTTCTCGTAGCCGTAAGCAAGGGCAGGATATTTTTTCCACAAGGCCTTGGGGCAACTGCTAATGAGATACATTTTATGGAGTCGCGGGCAGATTTCTTCTTGTAACGCTACCAAATATATATTCAGGATTATTCTCGTAAGGAATGGGTATGTTAGTTAGAGGAATGAATTTTGTGTGTGTATATGTGTGTGTGGGGGTGGAAGGGTGTGCGGGGTGGAAGGTTTGGGGCGAGATGGTTTCTCTGTATGGGGGATATATATTTAGAAATCTTTTGTAACTTTTTCCATACAATATATATATATATATATATATATATCTATATATATATATATATATATATATATACTATCATACATACACACATATATATATATATATATATATATATATATATATATATATATATATATATATATTGATATATGTATATTGATATGATTCTGTAGTTAGCAGCATGAATGAATCTGACATAAGCCTTACATGTGGCAGAAATTATATACCAAACTTAGGGCTGAAGGTCTACATCAAATTGGGTAATATTTATATAAACTCTGAGCGTTAGCTTAATTAACTGTATTTACACTATTATTTATATCAGAAAATATTATACTAAGTTAGGTAAAGGATGATGTAAGGACCCCGTAACAAGATTACAAATGCAATAAAAGATCTTGAAACAGAAGAATGAAGGTCCAAATCTTCAGACAAGTGGAGTGAAGAAATACTGGGGGGTGGGGGGGGGGGGGGGGGGGGGGGGGGGGGGGGGGGGGGGGGGTGTGGAAGGTTCTACCTGAAACGCACATGAAGTGAAAATCCAGATTCCACAGCCGCTCTACCATAATCTGCAATGTAAACAATGGGAGTGAACAGATAGTAATCGACACACGGGGGTCCCTGTTTGGAGTGTACCTGGTGTCTTGATCTCACAAATGACATGAAACACAACACTTATTACTGATTTAAACCTCTTGCTGAAGGCCTAAAACAATGCATGGGTATTACATTAACACAGGTCCTGCTCTAGAAAAAGAAATGGAAATAAGTCGAAGATATGAGGCGCCTGACTGCTAAGAACCTGGAGTTGCATGTTACCTGTCTGCAGGAGATTCTAGGTATCTTTCCCAGGGAGGCGCCATGTAGGAGGGACACTTTAGGGGCACAACAAAGTTCATGTGAGCTATCAACAGCCACCTTTTCAAAGGGGGAGCAAGGAGCGGGTTCGAGCTCCCTAATGGATCCAAGGGCGTCTGTCTTGCATCTGGCCCATTCAACGGTGAAAGTTCCCCCACGTCCTGGTAGATGGGGCTGCCTGTTCTTTCTTCATCCATTAAACGCATGGCCAGTTCCCTATGTGGTGACCTTGCCGCAAGCTTAATATGAAACTAGCTTAATCCTTTCCCAAGTGGTTCCCAGATAGACTCTTCTCGGCAGCACTTGCAACCAGGTATACAAGTAGGCGGGTGAACAGAGGATGCCATTGAAATAATTCCTTGGAGGAAGTGGGCGGAAAAAAGAGAGAGAGAGAGAGAGAGAGAGAGAGAGAGAGAGAGAGAGGCGAATCGCCTTTATTTTTATTGTAAATGGTATATTAGAATATTAATTGTAAGGTGAGATGGCACTGAAGGGGAACATCCCCAACCTAGGAGTCATTTCCACCCTAAACGGGTTGAAAGAACGAGCACAGTCATTGAAGATTTCAATTGATTTAATTGATTTTTTCCCCAACGTTCAGATTAACAAATTAAGAAGAAATAGTCAAAGTTCTGGGAAAGCTAGATTTACATGACATTAATATTGCCCATTACTTTACTTGCAGAGGTCGTAAAATTTTGTCTTTTATACAAATGGAAAAGCATAAAAATTTAGTATGACTTCAAAATAAAGAGATTCAATGAGTAACATTAATTGAAAAAGCTCATATTATGCTTTAGTAATTTAGAACGTCAGCAGCATACAGTTAATCATTAACAAACGAATTATTAATTGAACTTGTAGCTATACTATTTTTTAAACTACAAAGTTAGTATGATTATGTTAATTCTATCATGCCAAAGCTTAATGAGATAGCCTTTGTACTGATTCTTACTGGTTCCTTATCCCATGAGAGGGTATGAAGTAAATATAATATGGCACTGTGCCAAATGTTGCACTCTGTACGATAAGCCTATGGGGTTTAGGGGGCATACTATTCAAAGCTGACTATGCCTTTGGGGGCATTTCAGAGAGGTTCACCAATCTAAATGAGCAAAATCTCTGGCTAATGGGACTGTATAGGCAGAGCATAAAAAACTGAAGGAGCCTAAATAAGGAATAAAAGGAGAGGAAAAGGACAAGCTCTAAAAGGTGAAGAAACAGAAGAGTACAAGAAGAATTAGTTACTATCCTGTTCTGGATAGAGAAGGCCAAAACTCTTTTTATGAGTGCAACACTGTGCTGCGGGCATTGGTGGGGAGAGAAACTATCAACTCTCTTAGTGTTCTTGGAGCCTTGATGACATTTACCTCTCTTCCTTGGACGTCTTTGAGGTTGGCATGGTGACACTGTAGGGGATTGTGGGACTCAAGTACGAGGGAGATGCCTAAGCGCCGGCTGCGTCTGCTGTTGAAACAACAGGAAAAAAAACATTGTGGGCATCGACCCCCCCCCCCCCCCCCGGCCCCCACCCACAAGTCCTAGCACCATGGGTCTTATTTCCTTGAATTCTTCGACCAAACTTGATTCTGCAGAGTACTTATTCAGGGATTGGTCAGCTGAGGACCGGTAGGAAGAGAAGGTTATCGTTGGGGCTGAAGGCTCACAAGTAAGGGTGACCAACTCAGGCACTGGTTGCAAGGCCACACACTTGAGTTAGCATCCACTGTGGTCACAAAAGTCCAGGTGAGTTCTTACTGGAATTGGTTTGCCCTCTCTCACCAGCAGTGGTAGTGGGGCCAAACCTATAGGTGAGAGGCTGCCTGGACTAGGATCTATAAGAAGGAGGCACACGTCTCTCCCTGGCCCTGGTACTAATGCAGTTCCAGGCAAAGGAGAGGATTCGAAATTGGTTCAACACACATGATTGGCAGAGTATGGCATTGCCCAGGGCCTTTAAGTGGCACTGACAGTTATTTAGAGGTAGGTCTCTGGCACTGGTACTAATGCAGTTCCAGGCACATGGAGAAGATTCGAAATTGGTTCAACACCCATGATTGGCAGAGTATGGCATTGCCCAGGGCTTTCAAGTGGCACTGACAGTGATTTAGAGGTAGGTCTATGAGGACTGTGGTAACTTGTTAGAGCTCTGGACGGGCACCATTAGATTGTCTAAACATAAGAGGAGATTTAAAATCTTGTCCCAGCAGGATGTCATACCCTCCTGGAATATGTCTTACTTCAGATTGGTGAGGTCTTGTGACCCTCAACTGGATGATAGGAAGAATCATTATGATATTGTTGAGGCTCTCAATTGTGACAAGCTGGTGCTGATCAACCTTACCTCCATAGGGAACTCTATCTTCTCATATTATAGACATATGTGCACCACTCATCAAATGCTTTGACATGGTGAGCAGAATAGCTACCTCAGGGAGGTGCCACAGATATAGGGCCCTGAGCTGGGGGCCCAAGGATGAAGGATCTCTCACAGACATGGGAATGGTAGGTGTAGCAGTTTTATTGGGCATTTAGCCCATTAGATGTACCCATGCACCCTGCATAAGTGCAATAACTGCGGCTGAAATCATGTTTTGGCACTGTACCAGATGAGTGGGGCGTGCCTATTGTTCCGAGTCCAATGGGCATTGGCATTCTGATTTTGAAGGTGCCCTTTTTGGGGTTTAGCTGGGGCTTAGGCTGAGGGTCCACATTGGAGTGGCACTGCTCTGTGGAGTTCTAGGTTTATTGCAACAAATGCAAAGGCTTCCTTGGTGGATTACTGGGGCACTGGTTTGGCTGGGAGTTAGCAGTATGGCGCTGAAGGGTGTATCTTCTTCCCGAAGGAACTGAGTTGCAGATGGTGGGTATCATAAGTTTTTGCCCATTGACAGTACTCTATAATGGTCGTTGGAGCCTTATCCACCAGATGGGTGGTAAGATCAGGAGGGGCTTACTAGAAGAAATCTTCTAATTGGAAGAGCTCCAGAATGTTTGCCTCAGAATTTGCCTTGGAGGCATCGGTCCATCTACAAAGGGCTGCCATTTTCCTGGTTACCCATCTGACCAGGTTTTTGGGTGGCCTTCCTCCTCAGGCATAGGGGCGGCCCCTCCATATCTGTCTCCATCTGTCCAGGGTTATTTCAAAAGATCTTATCATTGCCTCCTGGACTAAGGCAATCTTCCCTTGATCCCCAGCCGAGAGAGCATTGGATGTGGTGATACCCTTGCCCCCTAAGTGCTTCTCTAAAATGAGGGCTATTTCGTGGAATGTGGAGAAGGGGTTACCGAGGGGCGCATGCCCTGGGCTACCATAGCAAGTTGATGCACCCTTTCTTTCTCCCTCTCTTCTCTCTCTTTTTCCATCTCAGCTCTTTCTGTTCTTCCCCCCTCTTATCTGGGGCTAATTGTTTCTTTCTCCCTCTGCTTCCTCTCTTCTTTGGCAACGGCCCTCTCCTGTTTACCCATTTAAATAAGTCCTGACCCTTCAGTTCCATTTATTTTTCCAAATAAGAGAAAGCCTTAAGCTCATCAAAGGCAGTATTAGCCATCTGGTAGAGATAGAGAGCATGTGGCACTGGGAATAAATGACATTTAAAAAGGGGCTGAGGGAGGATATTGACCTTTGATTTAAGACCAAAAACATGATTTATTCCCTGATTTCAGGTTGAGGTTTTTTGGATAGGGAGTCCCCCCCCCCATACCAACTCCGGGCTTTTGCCAAAAGGGAAATCTGATTTTGTTTTTTTTTTTTCGTATTGGGTGAAGTAAAAAAAGTTATATGTCTTTATAAAGCAGACCCTCAGGGGTTTTATAGGGGAAAAAAAAAACCCCAGAAAAGAAAATTTTGAAGTCTAGTAAAACAAGAAATAAGGGGATAAACCTGTCCCAAAAGGGAACTGGTACTTACCTTGGAAGACTGTAAATGAAAGTCACACAAGGACTGGAATTGCAAGCACAAGAGCTTTGGAATTGTAGGCACAAAAGCCTTGTGATTGCAGGTACAAAGGCCCCTTTGGAATTTTGGCAAGCAAAACAAAGACCCATGGATTGAGTGTCACTTAGTATAAGATGAATAGTAACAAGGATTTGTAATGAATGCCTAGAAATCTTGCCATTGCAGCATGGAAACGTGAAATGAAAGGTACAGAGACCCTGTAAGCTTTGCAGTGCAAAACCATTCAATGGAAGGTGCGAAACCTTAGGAAATCATGAAATTAAAGGTACAGGGACCTTATAGGCTTTGCGGCATGAAACCGTACTATGGTAGGTACAAAACCTTAGGAAGTAATAACACAGAATCGTGAAATTAAAAATGCTTAGAACCCTTTAGCTAACAGCATGAAATAAAGTAATGATAATGGTAAATTGCTCTCTGAGTACACTTTGATCGGGTATAAATGTTAAGTAATGATAAAGGTAGGATAAGATCCGCTCTCCTTTAGTACATAGAAATGGGGTATAAATAATGAATAAAACAACTTGCCCTGTATTGTATAGTGAATGGAAAAATTTATATTTATAATTTTGTAAACTGAGATGGCATGAAAGGGGGGACCATTCCCACTATCTTTTGTCTATATAGTATATATATATATATATATATATATATATATATAAATATATATATATATATATATATAAAAAATATATATATATACATATAAATATATATATATATATATTATATATATATATATATATATATATATATATAAATATATATATATATTATATATAGACAAAAGATTAGTGGGGAATGGTCCCCCTTTTCATATAAATTTTATATATATATATAATATATATATATATATATATATATATAATATATATATATATATATATATATATATAGATTGATTTATGGTAATTTGATTTATGAACGAAGGGCCCCCTTTAATAAAACAGTGATATAGTAATAATAATTCGTGTGTGGTTTTTTTCTTGGTAAAAGGTTTCATAGCAAAAAAAAAAATTATTTATATTATATATTATATACATATATAAATATATATATAATAAATATATATCTATTATTATATATATATAGATAGATAATTATTATATATCTTTTTTTTTGCTATGAACTTTTAAAACAAGAACCACACGCAAAAGGTTTTGTTTTATCATTAATATTACTGTTTTATTAAAGGTCCTTCGTTCAATAAATCAATTACCATAAATCAATTTACCATACGGAAGATTTCAGGCAATGTTGCAGACAACAGCGACGAAAAGTGCGGTAAGAATAATTGTTGCTCAACCTCCCTTCGAGGAACTGTTATGATTAACCTTTGTCTGATGAAAAGCTTGTCCACATAGAGTAAACAGGCCCCTATACCTTCAGTGATATTTTCGTCAATCATATTGACTCAATACTCGGGTTTTTTCCAATCCCCATTTTTGCCTCACACTGCCCCTCAATAACACTGACAAAATAAATCCGTCATTGGCTTTTCTCGACGAGGATTTAGTTTACATATCCCCCGGAGGTTTTTTGTTTTGTGAGGAGGAAGAGAAAAAAATAAAAAGAAAAAAAAGAAAGTGGTAATGAAAAATGATTTTAAAAGAGACATTGATATGCACATAAAAATCTCTTGGACGAATTGAGATTCAGTGAGCCATCTGATTTTAGGCTGTTTCTACACTCAGATGGATTAGGGTTTGATGAACTATAGAATTTAATGAAACCTTTCATAGAAAAAAAAGAAACACATTTCAGACAGAGTATTCTAGTAAGTCAAAGATTGTCGGTAACTCTTCGTTACTTGGCCACTGGCAATGCATTTGAAGACTTGAAATTTTTAAGTGTGATGTCGCTTCAGTTAATCAGCAAGATAGTCATGGAGAAATATTATGAAATCATATGTTCTCAAAATTTACATAAGATAGAAAAACATTACCATTTTCTCTTAGCTTACTTTACTAGACAACGATTACATAATGGAATGAAAAAACGTAATTCAAAAAGCTACCTTACTAGCCAATAATTATATTATTAGGAATAATAAAAATGAAAAATTAAACATTTAGAAAACTTATATTATGAACCAATAATTACACTATTGGAAAGAAATGCACGTAGGAGAACACTTCATTAAGCAATATTTATATCACTGAAATGAAGAAAAAAATTTGAAGGGGCTCTTTCATGTGACCTACTCTAAAAAGGAATGAACTGTATTGGTGAGGTAGAAGGCGTTCTTTTGAGTTAGATTTATTGTCAATCCTACCCACTACTCAATAGTTAAACGAGTCAATAACACTAACGAGTTTGTTTTAATATCATTGACAACCCTTCAATCATGTCCTCAGTCTATCAATGTTATTGACAATAATGGGAGGATTGTCAATAAAATTGACTAGTGTAGGGTGGCCTTTAGGGTGACCAGAAAAGCAGCTTAAACCAATAGGGGAAAGAGGCAACTACTGAAGACAACATTTCGCTCGTTGAAACGTAAAAAAAAAAGAAACGAGCCGATAAATACAACTATACAACACAAATCCCTTGAGGGGAGCGAAGACACATCAAACAATTTCTTGTGACTTATGCAAAAAAATTAACTTATAAAGAGAAACCAAATAAATAATATTTATTACTTTTATTAAAAAAACAATGTAAAATTAATGTAAAGTGCAAATTATTCTTTTAAAAAATCGTTAAATGTAAGAAACTAATAACATGAAAAATATACGATTTATCAAAATTATTTGTGTTAAGGAAACAAATATTACTGAAGCTCAACTATTTATGCCTCAAACAATTCTATAAAAGGAAAAACCTTTTACAAAAAATATACTAAGTCTTAAAACAATAAAACATGGCCACTTATTTCCTAACTCCATCAAACGGGAATACTATGGTTATATTCAGTAAATTCTTTATCTTGTTGTTTTTTTTTACGTTTTCACGTCCGAATCAATATTCCTAAAATTAGATTCAATACTACTACTGCTACGACAACTACTACTACTACTACTACGAATCATACAGTCTGTCACCTGTTTTTCAACGAGTTCTAAATCAAGATCAATGTCTTCAAGATCAACGTCTCGTTACTTTGAACGGGTAAAACCAGAGACAGGCTCACTTGATATGCCCGCTTCAGACGAAATGGTCAAAGTAGGTACTAACAGATTATCATTATCAAGGGCAAAATCATTTCCTAACAACCGATGAATACCAGGGACTGGTAAACTACTAACTACCGTAAGTTTAGCCAACCTTCATTCAACATACAAGTCCTCTAGAGAGTAAAATGAAATAGAGTTAGGAAAACACCCTAGCACAAGATACTCAGTATCAGTAAATATAAATTTTTTGGGAAGTGCCTTTTTTCAAGATGAATGATTGCACAACACCAGTATTCCTAAAAGATTTCAACTTTCCTAGCAAAACACTTGTCATTATCAGCATTTTAGCCATCTTTCCAGAAATTAGGTGTTTTTCCTCTCAAACTGCTGTTATGTCTCGGCTGAGTCTTTCTTTAAATTTCAAAACTTTTGCCGATAGGCCTCTGGTATCAGATCATAGGCTTTCAAAATGATAGACCAAACTTGCAATGTGCTATATCTAAAATTTCTGGAATTAGGACTTTCGGAATCACGATCTATGTCGTGTCACCCCCCCTTTTACTTTCATAGTCCTTAATTAATATTTTAAATTTTCCTGACCAACAGACTAACCCCTTCTAATTCCTAAACCTGAAAAAAAAGGTAACTTATAACCCTTCCGACTGATTCCCCCTCTGAGGACGCTTTTGCCATCTACCAAATTTCATCCTCATTTTGCCTTTGCTCTATGAGACCTATATTTATATTATATAAGAACACTAGTAAACTACCCCAACTTGAAATCCTTTCCATATCATGAAAAACTTCCCCCTACGAATGGGGCGTCTACGACTATATTTTAACTTGCCTTCCCTATAAAATTTTTGAGCTTTGCCATCTAAGTCCTGATAGTTTTTAAGAACCATCGAGCTCTTTTGGGTGACAGATCGGGTTTTTTATTAAAAAGATCCAAATAATGGCTTGTGGGTCTGTAAGAACTTCCCTTTTGCTTTTATTCCCCCCCATTAGTAAAACATTTTAAAATGAACTAAACTTGAAATACTATTTGCAAAGGCTTTTCTATCTATGGGTAACCATTAGTCTTTCACTGCTGCCCTTTGTCCTAAATTTCCTACTATAGAAAAGGCTATGGGATGGAGCCCCCTCCTAACAAATTTTTTCCATAAGGCAAAGCACCTACACCCCTCCTGACTGAAATCAGTCCCACTAATG
Source organism: Macrobrachium nipponense (assembly GCF_015104395.2). Lineage (NCBI taxonomy): Eukaryota > Metazoa > Arthropoda > Malacostraca > Decapoda > Palaemonidae > Macrobrachium > Macrobrachium nipponense. The sequence continues at coordinate 83,670,131 of NC_087207.1, forward strand.
TGAAAAAAAAAAGCAAGTTCACTCAATCTGGGAAATTTTCAGAACTGGGGGATTTCATTAAATGTGTCCATTAATTTCTGAAAAAGCTACTTGCAGTGGTTCTCCCCCAATAAAATAAAAATGAATCCCCCTCCTTTCCCCGCAATACATTTTTGAAAGGAAGCTTTGCAATGTTAGAAAAAACCCTTCCATAAATTTGCGGGAAAATACCCCCCCCCCGCCATCCCTAGGAATGAACCCCTAATTTGCTTCTTCCCCGTCCTTTGGCACAGAAAAATCTGCAATTGCTTTTTGAATTTTATCATCATTTACTTTCAACTCCCTCTTCAGATATGATAAGACCTAAAATATGTAATTTGCTCTTCAAGAAGGAAAACACTTAGCTAGGTTAATTTTCAATAATGCTAACCTAAGTCTCCTAAGTCTTCCTTAAGCACTTTCTATGTGATGCTAGATCGAGTCTTTTGCAATCAAAATATCGTCCATGTACACAAAGACATTTTTTATCCAAATAGCCCCCCATGCAAAACTGTGTTTTTACTAACCTCATGGAAGTCATAGGATGCCTGACAAACAAAAAAGCATCCGCATAATTTCAAAAGTCCCCCTTGGGCACTCAAAAAAGCAAAGTATATCCTTGGTATTTATGCAAAGGAGGGACCTGCAAAAAAACCCTGCGCTAAATTCAATTGAACTATAAATATTATGTCCCCCAATTTCCCCCCTACAAAAAAAGGTTATGGTATGCATGGCGACTGGATAACAGTTTCCGGAATTTTGTTTTATTGTTCAAATGTTCTAAAATCGATGCATACTCCGGGACAGAGCCGTCCTTCTTAGGCTCTGCCAACAGAGGAAAGTTGCCATGGAGATGCAGTAGGTCTAATAATTCCTTCCATCTTTCCTATTACTGACTCTTTCCCTACTATTCTCTTGAATTTTTGAAAGGTATGCAGTATGCAGATATCAAAATGGGGGTTTTGCAACTTCTTCTGCACCAACCCGATGTTTTCTAACACATTAGTAAGTCCTAACTTGTCCCCCTTTGAAGCCTACTGTATCCCCCAAACCCTTCTGCCAAAAGTTCACTATATGCCCCCTCTTTGTAGTCTGTGTTTTTTTAGCTAAATGTTCCCCTTAAAGATTTTTCTTCCTTTGATTGCATTTCTGCTCTGAAAACTAAGTTTTCCCTTCTACAATAGCCCACTAAATCACTATCACTACTCCAATTCTTGGAGGGTCTACCACATGTGTATTCTTTCTGATATTTTCCAATAACTGTATCATTACAGTTTTCAAAATAATTCCAACCATGTAACACCAGTGTTTGAAACTCCTGGGTTCAGTAATACGGTTGCTAATAACTCCCCTCTTTTAGTTCCGCTACCTTCAATTACGCAGACCCTCCCTGGGCTTTTTCACTTCCCTCCAGTTCTTTCACTTTTTACCATAGTCTTTGTATCTGGATTTAAAATAACATCCTCGATAAAACCTTTTTTATATTTTTGTGGTTAGTACTTTCCTGTTCCACGTTCCCCCAAAATAAATATCACCAACTGTGGTGCTCAATTATATCCACCAGGACCTTTATTGTTAGTATCAGTATCAGTATCAGTATCACCACCCATACCATACCACACCTGATAAAACCGCCAAAAAATTGTCACCACCGTGTCCCCAGTATCCCATTTTATCATCACCGACAAACCCCCCGCTATTATTTCCCCATGTCAGTGGTGAGGGCTCCATATCACCACTCCCCATATCATTAGTATCATAACCATATCACCATTATCCCATATTAACCTCAGGATCCTTATTTCCCACTTTGTATCCCTCATATGGGATAAAGCAACACCCAGTATCCCAACCCCATTATACCAGTAAACACCTGTATGGACCCCCCCAATATCTGTGTCTCCTAACCCCTGCAGGATGGCCCCCCCCCCAGCAAAAGTCTGTTGCCCAATGCAAAAACCCCGTTTTATAACCAAAATTTTTGGTTCCTATTAAACACTCAAATCACCAAGAGCAAAAAAAGCATATCCTTATAAACCTAGGGTATTTAATCTATGGCTTGCACATCAAAACACTGTTCCCGTTTTGAGGGTTTCAAAGGATATAGGGAGAAACATGGACTTGATACAGATCATGGTCCATTAAATTCAATAAGATCCAGTATCAATAAAAAAATTGGGATCTTTCCCATTCTCCACTGTTTCCATTTTTTACTATCGGCCTGGGCTCTGGGGCGTCCCCCCCCCCCACGAGACCACAATGGGACATACAAATCATCTGTACCCCCTTTAGGTTGGATCGGCTTTTTTTCCCCCAAAAAATTTCACCAATCCCTTTGTCCTTTCGAATTTCTGAGGTGTAGGTCTCCCATCCCTCCATATCTGAGATGGACAAGCCTGCCACAATATTTGGCACTGTATATTTTCTTTGTGTGGCCGGGTTTATTACAATTGTAACAACACAACTGCTGTTGCCCTTGATCGATTGATTATATTCCACTTTTGCACACAAATGGGGCGAAGGAAAATCTGAGTCTCTTTGCATCATATTTCTTGGATTGGTCCCATTAAAATTGTATTATCCACCGTGGGACATTTGGACATATGTTTCTGAATTTAGGAATAAATCAGTTCCTCATCTGATGAAGGTTCAATCTTTTCATCAAAACTATCTACAATGGCGTCCGGGACGTCGTGTAGATGATGGAAAAAATGTATTAATATCTGTAAGTTGTCGAATGAGATGTTATTCCCATTTAACCATGTGGACTTTTTCAATTTCTATAATTATCCTCTCGTTGAGTCAAAAAGTTTTGAGCTGTGCTCAATAAGGCTTGTTGTGCCTTTCCTAATCTTGTACAATCCTCTTAAATATCTCCCATATCTCCATGTTCCTTTGTTCCATATGCTGTCCTCAGAAATACTTTTAAATCGGTCCATGACCAACATTTTGTGTATTGGAAATTATGGCATCTAAATGACAAATCCCCTTTATTGAAATCTAAGAAGGCGTTTGCCTCTGTGAATGCCTCTGCATCATTTTCAATTCCCCTGGTGTGCAAGTAGTTATTCATTCCCACAATAAAAATTTGCACTTGTTGGGACAGAATGCCATCAACAATACCTCGAAAAGGGCTGACTCCTGCATTTATGTTAGTTATCTTATGCACCAAAGTTTGACTGTTACCTGCTTCAGCCATTTTGTCTTTCTTACAGAAACTCATAAATTCAGGATTTGTCCCAACCTCAATAACATCGATATATTCATCCCCACACAAGCCACCAACACTAAAGTAATAATGTATCATTCACCTATAAAACAAATTGCATCCACCAATTCCCAATAAACTGCTACTACTTCGAGTTACTGCCTCGCAGATTCAAGGTCATTCAGCTGATCCAATGTGTGTCACTATGTCCAACAGAAAATGGGGAAGAGTGAGAGAGAGAAAACGTAACACGAACCTTTTCTGGCCAGCAATGCTGATCCTAGCATGATCAATAACAGCCTCTCTCTTCATGCTCGCATACAAAAATGAAACTGCCATACTTCCTTTCCAATGCATTGCATTACAAACAACCCCTAATGTCCGTTGAATCCTGCAGGGACACCAAAATGAAAATACACTTGTGAACAAATTGTTAGTACCAACAGAAAAGGAAAGGCCCAGTTATAAAAATAGATTTTAACACTTACGCATAGGTTTCGGCATGTGAACATGAAGTTATTTGTTCTCGCCTTAGTGGTTAATGTTTAGTTACACTTGCAACCACGTGTAATTAATTCCCATTATCGTTCCCACCTTAAGACATGCTATACCCTTACACACTAGCTAACAGCACTGCCAAGCCTGGCCGACACCTGAATTCTGCTGACTACAAAACTTAAAACCCCCTTTTGTCTCCAATCCCGAGAGTCAGTTTGCCAATATACATAATTATAACCACTTTTCCTTAACATCTACCTAATTTATCTAATCCTAGTCTCTCCAGAAACGTAATCTATAGGCTTGAATGCCATTTACCGCTGCCACCACTCTTACGAGGGTCAAAATGACCCCCGTCTAGATAATAGGAGAGAATTCCTAACTGGGAAACATGACCTACCTTCAACTGTAATTAGCCAGCTGAAAATCAATCATTAAGTCTCAGACGAATTCAAACTCCTGCTATTATAAAAATATAATCTTTATTTCTCAAAACAGCTAACATGAAAATGTAATAAAATGAGTTAAGGAACATCCCAAAAATCGTTAAATCTACCATTACTCTTCCGCGAGATTGTATTAGATAAGTACGCCCCCCCTTTGCTACTTCTGTCTGACTATTCATTAGTCCTTATCAATAATTGTCAACACAAGTCTAGAGAATCCATTTTTAATGGTGACTTCGAATCAACCTGAAAATGAGGATATAATTATCAAACAATGAAATGTTAAAGTTCATGAATAATATTGAGTGTCACACCACACTTCCCTTCTCTAGAAACTAAACTCAATGTCACTACATATAATATATATAACTTTTCAGTCTTTTTCACTCTACCTTACGACGGATCTCCAAGTGCCTTCCTCTATGGTGACTTTCCACACTTGTGAATATCAGATAATGTCTCCTTAATTGCCTCTACTTGGGGTTTTTTTTTTTTTATCCTATCTATTTCGTCTTACAAATGTACAAATGTACGCTGACCAACAGAGGTATGGATATACGTATGCACTGGACAAACGAATCCACACACGCTAGTCCATTCTGTGCGTTTCCATTTCCCATGTACACGTTTTATCTAGCGCACCTTTCCTGAAGTAACCCATCCTTGTGGCTTACCTCATCTCTCTGGAATGCGCCCGCCATCTCCTCACCACGATTGGCCTATTTTCGACTTGTTTCTCATATCAGTATCTTGAGGAATTCACTGTTTTTGCACCTATCTCTAAACAACCAACCCCTAAGGTTATCAACCCAATTATTTAATATATATCCACTTATACATCTGACCAGTGCCCTTAACACATCGTCATCTAAAAATTGAGGCATGTGGTTTCAAAGCCGTAAAAAACATATTGAATTTGCCCTCATTACGAGACATATTGGTCTGGTTATTATTTCTACTTTGTTTAAGAATTATTTGTAAATTTAATAACCAAATTTCATGGGCACGTTCTTTACCCCATTTATCGACCTTGACCTGTAAAGCTTTCAAGTCTACCTCACTAATACGAGCTGTTTCCAGTAACAGTTCTAATTAACCATACTTATTACCAGAGACCTCGTCAATATTACCCCCCACATTTAATCCTTCTTCGAAGCTGTCAGCTTCAGTTTCTTTTTCTAGGTCCTTTTCATTTTTTTATACTCTTTAGCAGCACTGATCACCTGGAACAAGAGATTTCCTTTCTTTACCTCTGTGGCCAATCCTAAATTTAGGAACTTCAATAAAATGTACAGCTGATCTCTTCTAAGCTCAAACAAGTTTTTCTCCCAGTTAGGATCAGCTAAAAACCTGACTGCAGAAGCCTGTTCCTTATCCTCAAAATAATGCATTTTAATTAGCTTCAGAACTGGGGACTTGCCTAACAACTTAAATCAGTTCAGAGTCTCTTAACTAAAGCCTGTGTTGCTGAACAGAGGATCCTATCACGGTGGCCAAAATTTGTTTTGAACTCTTTACTAAGAGTTGCAACAAATTATCATTATTGTATATAAAACTATTTTATTAGTTCCTTCGTTCAGTCAATTGTCAGGCCAGACAAAGATTTACCATCCAAAAGACTTCAGGTAACCAAACAACTTAAAGATGGGGGGGTTGACAAAAACAAAAAAACTAAATGTTTAGATTTAACACTTATTATTCAATAAAGAAAATACTAAAAAAAAAAACAAAAAAAAAAAAATGCCCCAGAAAACCTGCTTGAGGAACTAAAAAAAAAAAAAAAAAAAAAAAAAAAAAAAAAAGACAAACATATACAATAAATACTATGACACATATCTGAAACTCCTAACCAACTATTATACCAAAGAGTAAGAGAGAAATGTCACAGTGCTAGAATAATATCAACACTCACTCACGTGTACACAATAGGCACACACACGGGGAAGAAACTTTACACTAGCAACTGACTTATTCTTAACACTAATAATTTACTGAGAAAAAAAGAGATACACCTTTGTTCATATAATTTATAAACGTTCACCACATATGGCGAAATTACATTGAAACGGCTTCAGTCGTTGAAAACTGTTCATAAAAGCTCCTATGGGAGCTTCCACTTGATGCTTTTAAGCAATGCTCCGATGGGAGAGTCCATTCACATAAAGAGGAAAGCAAATACGGGCAAACGGGGATACTCACTCTTCTCCGGCCTCAGAAGGTCTCCTGACGATTCCCGGAGGATACAGCAGTGCATTAGTTAATGCAAAGGATGGACATTGCTCAGAGGGGGAAAAAATGAAAGCCCATAGACAATCACACGGAGGGGGCCACGGGTAAACCCTCACCACCAACAGCAGCCTGACTGAAAAAACAACGAGTGTCTAAAATCTAATGTCCTGGTCGCGGCCAGAATGAAATGTTGCAGACAACAGCGACAAAGAGTGCAATAAGAATAAATGATGCTGAACCTCCCCCCTTCAAGGAACCGTAACGATTAAAATTCTCCTGATCAAAAGCTTCCCCACATAGAGAAAAGCACCGGAAAACCAGCAGGCGAAAGAGGCAATTACTTAAAACGACACTCCGCCTCATTGAAGCATGAAAAAAGAAATGTTGCAGATAAATACAACTATAATATATATATATATATATATATATATATATATATATATATAATATATATATATATATATATATATATGTATAACAATAAACACAAAACCCTTGAGGGGAGAGTGAAAAGAATCAATAAGCAGTTCTCATGAAATATAACAAAAAACGAAAATTTTAACTTAATTAAAGAAGTCATTACTTTGATATATTATATATATATATATATATATATATATCTATATATATATATATATATATGTGTGTGTGTGTGTGTGTGTGTGTGTGTGTGTGTGTGTGTGTGTGTGTGTGTTAAGCTTGCATCAATCAGATATTCATTTTTTTGTTTTTCAGAATTTGATACAGGTGTATGGACTGATTTAGCCAACTATTCGCTCCCCTCCGAAAAGACAGTAGCATTCCTCAGTGCAGGAATGAAACGAAAAGTGAATATTTGAACAATTTTATTTCCTTGACATTACATTTTTCGGAGAGGATGTTTATCAGCACTTTTGGGTCGTTCCTCTCAGCCCGAATGAATGGTTCCTATGTGTGTGGAAGGTGCATGATTACTCGTTAATTTATTATTTGTCCATCACTGGAATGGCAGGTGTATGGGGGGGGGGCGACTTCTGAATCTTCCCAATTAATGAATTTGTTACGTGTCAGTAATGTCATACTAAGGTGAGTGCCTCTTCAAGAGAGTCTGTACGTTTTCTCTATGGCATTTCATCTTAATTGAGGGCGTCTATAGACTTATAGTTCATTACCAATTTATCACTTAATTGACGTGGTGCGACCGAGAGAGAGATCAAAAATAACCGTAGATGACTGGATAACAGTCCGGAATTGTTTTTTTTATTGTTTCAAAATGTCTAAAAATCGATGCATACTCGGACAGAGCCGTCCTTCTTAGGCTCTGCCAACAGAGGAAAGTTGCATGGAGATGCACTAGGTCTAATAATTCCTTCCTCTTCCTATTTACTGACCTCTTTCCCTACCTATTCTCTGATTTTGAAAGGTATGCAGTATGCAGATATCAAAATGGGTTTTGCACCTTCTTCTGCATTCACCTTATGTTCTAACACATTAGTAAGTCCTAACTTGTCCCCTTGTAAGCCTACTGTATCCCCAAATTCTGCCAAAAGTTCACTTACCCCCTCTATATGCTCTTTGTAGTCTGTGTTAGCTAAATGTTCCTTAAAGATTTTCTTCCTTGATTGCATTTCTGCCTCTGAAAACTAAGTTTTCCCTTCTACAATAGCCACTAAATCACTATCACTACTCCAATCTTGGAGGTCTACCACATGTGTATTCTTCTGATATTTCCTAACTGTATCATTACAGTTCAATAATTCCAACCATGTAACACCAGTGTTTGAAACTCTGTTCAGTAATACGGTGCTAATAACTCCTCTTAGTTTCTCGCTACCTTCAATTACGCAGACCTCCCTGGGCTTTTTCACTTCCCTCAGTCTCACTTTTACCATAGTCTTTGTATCTGGATTTAAAATAACATCCTCTGATAAAACACTTTTATATTTGTGGTTAGTACTTTCCTGTTCCACGTCCCCATAAATATCACCAACTGTGGTGCTCATTATATCCACCAGGACCTTATTGTTAGTATCAGTATCAGTATCAGTATCACCACCCATACCATACCACCACTGATAAAACCGCAAAATTGTCACCACCGTGGTCCCCAGTATCCCTTTTATCATCACCGACAACCCCGCTATTATTCCCCATGTCAGTGGTGAGGGCTCCAATATCACCACTCCCCATATCATTAGTATCATAACCATTATCACCATTATCCATATTAACCTCAGGATCCTTATTTCCACTTGTATCCTCATATGGGATAAGCACACCCAGTATCCCAACCATTATACCAGTAACACCTGTATGGACCAATATCCTGTGTCTCCTACATGCAGGATGGCCCAGCAAAAGTCTGTTGCCCAATGCAACCCCGTTTATAACCAAAATTGGTTCTATTAACACTCAATCACCAAGAGCAAAGCATATCCTTATAAAACCTAGGGTATTTAATCTATGGGCTTGCACATCAAACACTGTTCCGTTGAGGGTTTCAAAGGATATAGGGAGAACATGGACTGATACAGATCATGGTCCATTAAATTCAATAAAGATCCAGTATCAATAAAAATTGGGATCTTCACATCCTCCACTGTTCCATTTACTATCGGCCTGGGCTCTGGGGCGTCCCCCACGAGACCACAATGGCACATACAAATCATCTGTACCCTTTAGGTTGATCGGCTTTCCAAAAATTTCACCAATCCCTTTGTCCCTTTCGAATTTCTGAGGTGTAGGTCTCGCATCCCTCCATATCTGAGATGGACAAGTCTGCCACAATATTTGACTGCATATTTTCTTTGTGTGGCCGGGTTTATTACAATTGTAACAACACAACTGCTGTTGCCCTTGATCGATTGATTATATTCCACTTTTGCACACAAATGGGGCGAAGGAAAATCTGAGTCTCTTTGCATCATATTTCTGGATTCGGTCCCATTAAAATTGTATTATCCACCGTGGGACATTTGGACATATGTTTTGTGTTTATTTAGGAATAAATCAGTTCCTCATCTGATGAAGGTTCAATCTTTTCATCAAAACTATCTACAATGGCGTCCGGGACGTCGTGTAGATGATGGAAAAATGTATTAATATCTGTAAGTTGTCGAATGAGATGTTATTCCCATTTAACCATGTGGACTTTTTCAATTTCTATAATTATCCTCTCGTTGAGTCCAAAAAGATTTTGAGCTGTGCTCAAAAGGTTGTTGTGCCTTTCCTAATCTTGTACAATCCTCTTAAATATCTCCCATATCTCCATGTTCCTTTGTTCCATATGCTGTCCTCAGAAATACTTTAAATCGGTCCGTATGACCAACATTTTGTGTATTGGAAATTTATGGGGGCATCTAAATGACAAATCCCCTTTATTGAAATCTAAGAAGGCGTTTGCCTCTGTGAATGCCTCTGCATCATTTTCAATTCCCCTGGTGTGCAAGTAGTTATTCATTCCCTCAATAAAAATTTGCACTGGTTGGGACAGAACGCCATCAACAATGCCTCGAAGGGCTGACTCCTGCATTTATGTTAGTTATCTTATGCACCAAAGTTGACTGTTACCTGCTTCAGCCATTTTGTCTTTCTTACAGAAACTCATAAATTCCCAGGAGATTTTTTTTTTTGTCCCCCGACCGTCAATAACATCGATAATATTCATCCCCACACAAGCCACCAACAATAAAGTAATAATGTATCATTCACCTATAAAACAAATTGCATCCACCCCACCAATTCCAATAAACTGCTAAACCTACTTTTCGAGTTTACTGCCTCGCAGATTCAAGGTCATTCAGCTGATCCAATGTGTGTCACTATGTCCAACAGAAAATGGGGAAGAGTGAGAGAGAGAAAACGTAACACGAAACCTTTTCTGGCCAGCAATGCTGATCCTAGCATGATCAATCAACAGCCTCTCTCTTCATGCTCGCATACAAAAATGAAACATGCCATACTTCCCTTTCCAATGCATTGCACTTACAACAAACCCCTAATGTCCGTTGAATCCTGCAGGGACACCAAAATGAAATACACTTGTGAACAAATTGTTAGTACCAACAGAAAAGAAAAGGCCCAGTAATAACAAAAATATATTTTAACACTTACGTCCTCATAGGTTTCGGCATGTGAACATGAAGTTATTTGTTCTCGCCTTAGTGGTTAATGTTTAGTTACACTTGCAACCACGCTGTAATTAATTCCCATTATCGTTCCCACCTTAAGACATGTTATATCCTTACACACTAGCTAACAGCACTGCCAAGCCTGGCTGACACCTGAATTCTGCTGACTACAACTTAAACCCCCTTTTGTCTCCAATAGAGAGTCAGTTGCCAAATATACATAATTATAACCACTTTTCCTTAACATCTACCTAATTTATCTAATCCTAGTCTCTCTAGAAACGTAATCTATAGGCTTGAATGCCATTTACCGCTGCCACCACTCTTGCGAGGGTCAAAATGACCCCCGTCTACATAATAGGAGAGAATTCCTAACTGGGAAATATAGCCTACCTTCAACTGTCATCTCCATAGGCAGCTGAAAATCAATCATTAAGTCTTAGACAAATTCAAATTCCCACTATTATAAAAACATAATCTTTATTTCTCAAAACCACTAACATGAAAATGTAATAAAATGAGTTAAAGAACATCCCAAAAATCGTTAAACTACCATTACTCTTCCGCGAGATTGTATTAGATAAGTACGCCCCCCCTTTGCTACTTCTGTCTGACTATTCATTAGTCCTTATCAATAATTGTCAACACAAGTCTAGAGAATCCATTTTTAATGGTGACTTCGAATCAACCCGAAAATGAGGATATAATTATCAAACAATGAAATGTTAAAGTTTGTCAATAATATTGAGTGTCGCACTACACTTCCCTTCTCTAGAAACTAAACTCATTGTCACTACTTAAAATATATATAACTTTTCTGTCTTTTTCACGTTACTTTACGACGGATCTCCAAGCGCCTTCCTCTATGGTGAGTTTCCGGACTTAGTAAATATCAGATAATGTCTCCTTAATCGCCTCATTTTGGTTTTTTATCCTATCTATTTCGTCTTACACATGTACAAATGTACGCTGACCAACAGATGTATGGATATACGTATGCAACTGGACAAACGAATCCACACACGCTAGTCCATTCTGTGCGTTTCCATTTCCCATGTACACGTTTTATCTAGCGGACCTTTCCTGAAGTAACCCATCATTGCGGTTTATCTCATCTCTCTGGAATGCACCAGCCATCTCGTCACCACGATTGGCATATTTTCGACTTGTGTCTCATATCAGCATCTTGAGGAATTCACTGCTTTGCACCTGTCTCTAAACACCAACCCCTAAGGTTATCAACCCCATTAATTTAATATATATCCACTTATACATCTGACCAGTTGCCTTAACACATCGTCATCTAAAAATTGAGGCATGTGGTTCAAAGCCGTAAACATATTGAATTTGCCCTCATTACAAGACATATTGGTCTAGCTATTATTTCAACTTTGTTTACAAATTATTTGTAAATTTAACACCTAAATTTCATGGGCACGTTTTTTACCTAATTCATCGACCTTGACCTGTAAAGCTTTCAAGTCTACCTCACTAATACGAGTTGTTTCCAGTAACAGTTCTAATTAACCATACTTATTACCAGAGACCTCGTCAATATTACCCCCCACATTTAATCCTTCTTCCAAGCTGTCAGCTTCACTTTCTTTTTCTAGATCCTTTTCATTTTTTATACTGTTTAGCAGCACTAATAACCTGGAACCAGAGATGTCCTTTCTTTACCTCTCTGGCCAATCCTAAATTTAGGAACTTCAATAAAATGTACAGCTGATCTCTTCTAAGCTCAAACAAGTTCCTCTCCCAGTTAGGATCAGCTAAAAACCTGACTACAGAAGCCTTGTTTCCCTTTAATCCTTCAAAATAATACCATTTTCTAATTTAGCGTTTCAAGAAAACTGGGGGGACT
>NC_087207.1:83687502-83695002 GCF_015104395.2 Macrobrachium nipponense
TATGTTCATATGTTCGAACTACTGTCTATTCCTTCATAACTTGTAACAGAGTATGGTAGGACGAGGAGAACAGAGTTAGCTATCGTCATTAGAAGACCTTGTACCTCTATACCTAAGCTTTATCATTGTAGAGGAATAGGATTAGCCGTCATCATTGGCAGAAGCGATCAAGCTATCGTTATTAGAAGACTTGTACAATCATACTGATCTTCACCATGTAAAACTTCAGAAGATATATAATTTTTCTATAACTTAGTGTTTTCTACAAGAACCTCACCGAACCATGAGTTTAACACATCGTCGTAAAGATAATACCGACTTCGTAAGTGATCTACAAAACCCCAGACACTCCATTGAAGATGGAAGTGCAATACCAACCGACTTAGCGTATAGATTATCGCAAGTCTAACATTACCTCATAGGGCGCCTTATCATACAAGGCACAAGCCCTAATATTGGTGGCCAGCGTACCAGAAGAACTCTACAACGTCCTACGAAGAAAAACCAGAATAACTAAATCATGTATCATAAGAAGTCAACGACGACGGAAGCAGCAGATTCTTCAAGCAACCTAGTATCATCGTTAGTGAGCGACTTCAGAAAAACAAGATTCGTCAAGCAAACTTAGTATCATCGTTTAGTGAATAACTTCAAGAAACAAAACCGACGTGTCCTTTTCCTACGACAACGCAAGCTTCGTCTCTCATTAGAATCATTCAAGAACATCGTTAGTGAGCGTTTCCAGCACTCCAAGAAACAACCGAACGCGTCTGCAGCATCGGATCTTTCAAGGGCTCGAATCATCGAAACAACGCGCACGGGGGAAACTGAAGCCAAACCAGGTCATCCGCTAAATAGAGAAGGAGGACCAAGGCCGTGTGTCGTTATCGGAACACCGTGACTTCCCACAAAAGCAAGCTAAGTACAATTTTTATTCATTTGGAGTAAACTTTGAGTGTTTCCTTTGCAGGTCGAATTTCGTTATTCCTGTGGCTGAAGTTACGAGACATTCTTAATCTTACTTTTTTACAGAAATTATCTACATCATTGAGATTTCGCTACTGCGAGTTTTTATCTTTGAGTGTCTGTTTCCAGAAGTTCTACTGAAATATCATAATCATATACTATGTTAATTTTATCATTTTGGGTGATTATTAATCCCTTACGTAACAAATCATATTAAACAGTGAATATGCGTTTACGCAGTGGACGTCTGTATTTATACAGATGCATGGATAGGGTCGTTAAGCACCGTAGTGATTAGAAAACACACAAAAACAAGTGGAACACCGTACGAATCTAGATAAATTAGAGGTAACACTATTTCGGGTCATGACAATAAATGCTCCTTTGCAAAGTCCCGATCGCAGTTTTTAGCCTTGAGTTTTTTGAGCTATATAAAATATCAAACCTCAATGACTCAACTTAACTTTAAAAATATGGCTGGATTGCAAGGAATAATAACATGTCTGTAAAACACTTTCATCAGGCTAAATGCGCTGACCAGGATCCCTCACTATTTCAAATTTTAGCAAAGAATGAAGTACAAACAGTTAATATGGAATGCAGTAGTGATAACTTGTCTTATTAGTAATCGCTCAGTTCCTAATAGTTCGTCATTCATTGCTTTATACGTAACCAGCAACATAATGCTAAAAACACACAATACGTTGCCGATGGTAATAAAGAGAAGGATCCTAATTATTACAAAAAAGAAATAGAAACAGTAGCCTTTTCAGAATCAAACAAGCAAACTCGGTTACTGTGTCACCTAGTCAAGCGGTCAAGGTTAGTTAAAGCTGCCGAAGTGTTCAAAGCATAGCAAATTCCACACAATAAGCGACTCTAGCAGAGTGGGGAAAAGCGATGTTGGTTCATACCAATATCTTTTTGAATTAAAAAGGATTTTTCCTATGAAACACATGACCGTATAAGTAATCAGAGCAGGTTTTCGTTTAATTTTAATACATTAAGTTATAATAAATACTGGTGGATTAAGCCCGACTGTACGCGCCGTAAAAAATTAGAATATCTAGTTTTATTTCTTTAGTAGACGTAATATCCTGTATTTACGGACTCACCGTCTATTGTTCGAACTTCTCTAATGAGAAGTCCGGATAAGCGAGCGCTACAGATACCTCTATAGTTATAAAAAACATTGATCTGTATCTAGTGTAATTGGAAGTATTCATCTAGGGGTATACAAAATATTATCTTACATCCTGCAATAAAGGCGTGTTTATCAAAGGGAAATCCTATAAACCTTCAAACATATTAAAATCCGTTTGAACAAAAATGAGACAGTTAATCAAATAATAACTTATATAAAAGAACAAATCGATTTGGTCTCATAAATCGTAACATTGTTCAAATGACCCAACAGAATTCTCCCACAAACCGCAGTCGCAATTTGCACGCAAAATCTCGAGAAGCATGCACCCTCGAATGTCTTAGTGCGTGTAAAAAAGACTTTGCTGGGAAATGAAATTTTAATCCTTCCCCCGACACTCTGAAATATAACCATTTCCGCGAACAAAGCCCTAAACGTATACATATCGTGGATACGGAAGTTATAAATATCGCATTTTTTATTGTTGCTAATTTTTAATCACGCCCAACCAGTCGTGGATGAATCTCTCTGATAATCTATCTAAAGTAATATCAGTAAAGTCATTCAAGCAGAGGTGATTCAGCAGAAATTTTTTTTATCTTTTACCTGAATACCAGGAAGTTTCTCCACTGGCGAGTGATCTCTGGAAAAAACGGATGTAATTTAACACAAAATACGGTCTAAGGACAAACATAAAGCTATATACGTACCTTCGTGTAGACTCTCAATGAAATTTCAAAATAGAGATAAATGACGAAGTTGAAAAATGTTAGTAATAGGAGCCATTAGGAAATCAAATAAGCCCATATAATTTTTCCCTCAAATGTCATGTCATAAAAGATCGGACTTGGCGTATCTGCGTAGATTCTGTCGCTTAAACAAGGAAACGACTCCCGATAGTTTCCAGTGCGATGTACCGACGATATCTTATCTCTGTTAGGTTAGAATAAATTTTTCACCAGCTTGGACTTACTTAAATGCTTTTACCAGATACCATTACCTAAGTGATTGTACCTCATACACCGTTTTCAGCACACTCAGGGGACATTATCAATTTTTACGTATGCCTCCGGCTTACGTTGCACCCCAATTACAATATAGTGTTGGAGATTTTTAGGCGATAACCTACATGCCTATATGATGATCTTGTAATCTTTTCTAATACCTTAGAAGTACATTCACATAAAGTAGAGCTAGTGCTACAGAGACAAAGACAAACTCAGAGTAACATATCTAAATGAGAGTTTTTTAAAACCGAACATGTTTATCTAGGTTTTATGTGTCTGGTCAAGGTCTTAAAAGTAGTCCATGGTAAGGCGTCGGCTATTCATAACTTCCGGTACCTATTAACGTAAAAGGGGGATACAGCACTTTTGCGCTGTAGTGGGTATTACAATCGTATGTAAATATGTAACTCTCAATCATGACAGCTCCTTTAACAGATCTTACGAAGAAGAGCGTAGATTTATTATGGTCTGAAAAGCATTCAACAGGCGTTCGATATCTTAAAAGCGGAAAATGCAGCTTACCTAACTTAAAAATCCCTGATTTAAATAAGGAATTTTTTTTTATTGCAACAGACGCCTAGACCAAGGGTAAGAGGGTACTACTTCAGTAATATGATAAACAGTTCTTCCCTATAGCTTTTTATTCACGTAAACTAAAGCCCTCTGAAAGTAAATATGCAGTAATAGGCAAGGAAGGGCTAGGTATCTTTAACACTAGTACATTTTAAGTTCATAATCTATGGCTATCCTGATAAAGTCCTTACTGAACATGAGTCCTTTACCGAGTTTTTCAAAGGCTTTAATCACAGTCCAAAGGGAACTCGGTGACAAATGATCATTCAGGTCTTTGGAGCCAAGATAGATATCGACCTGGGAAAGCAAAATATCATAGTGACGCATTATCCCGCAATCCCGCACCATACAGCAAAGAACCATTAATTGGTTGACTAAAAGATATAGAAACATCCGTGCCTATTGTTAAAAACCGTATCTAAACAAGAAAATTCCTTAACCCAAGAGATCGCGAGCATTGAATATCTGGGTCGGAGCGCAGAACTGTTACAAACTGAACAAAGCAAGTGTCAACAGCGATAAGCAAAACAATAAACACCAAACAATAAACACTTCGAAACGGAAACAGGGTCAGTGGCTAAGCAAAAAACAATAAACACTTCGAGCAGAAACCCTAAAGCAAAAGTATATTATAGTATGTGTATCAGAATAATGTAATCAAATGTAATGTTCTATGTAGGTCTGTGACGAGGAAAACCCGAAGAACACAGCAGAGGACTAACGACCAGGTAGTAGTAAATAATCTCTCTCATACCAATCGTCATAAACTGGTTGCATTCCGTCATCCAGGGTTCCCTCCTATGTCACAGAAAGCAAAATCACTATTTTACTGGCCTACAATGCTTACAGATTTAAAAAGCACATAACTAATTGTAAACACGTGTCATGAAAAACAAGGGATACACTAAGACACCTGTCAGTTTAAGGGCCTATCCTGTGCCAAATCAGTCCTTGAAAGAATATACGTAAGAATTATTAACAGAATTACGAGTCTGACAGAGGGAATAAACACTTCTTAGTGTTAATAGTTTCCTTGACACGTTATATAGAATTAATAGCACTAAAAACAAACACCCGCAATTGAGTGCGTTACGAATATTTATGAGTGCTAAATCAATAAATATGGAATTCAACACATAATAATCTGTGACTCGGGTGGTGTAAATCAATAATAATCTCCTTAACACGTTGTGTGAATTCCTTTCCATTAAGAAAACCAATAATATATTTTGATCACCCAGAGTCAATCGGTTTGGTTAGAATACCGGATAATTAAAATAGGAAGTGTCAATGTATACGAGTTACAACTCGTGATATTGGATCGAAACTGGATTATAGTGGTTCTCGCGGTTTTGAATACCTTTATCATGTTATGTCTTGATCTATAGAATTGATGCCGCAAGTAGCCTTATACGGTACGCCGCTAGAACACTTTTCCACATATTCAAGCCAACCATTAATTTATCAAATAATATATAAAAAAAAATATATAAATAAATAAATATAAGAAAATAAATAAATATGGATACAAGTGGAGTCAATATAATACACTCCGTAAAAAGAATCGGAAGGGTTACAAATTATAATAAAAAAAGGAATCACGATAAAATCAATAAGCAAAACGTAACCATAGTATAATTAAATACCAAATATATATGCGTAAAGAGTTTGAACTCTAACTTAACGCTTTTAGTAATGACAAATAAGCTTAAAGTTCAAACACATATCCAAAATCTACTGACATATTGTCTGTCCCGGTGATTTATATTCGTAGTCAATGAAAAAAAAAAAAAAAAAAAAAAAAAAAAATAAATAAATAAATAAAATAAATAAAATAAAATAAAAAAAAGAGATTTTAAAGTCAGGAAGTCTAGAAGTGAAAATGTTATCTATGAAATAATCCTATATGAATCTTATACAGGGCTAATAATATATATGAATTTGTATGGAAACTTTTTCATGTAGTTTGAATAAGGAATATTTAATTTAATATTAATTCAATTATGCAGATTCCAACATGAAACTAATATATTGTTCATTTGGTACTGTTTTTTTTTCAGACATTCTTCTCATGTGGGGTCGAGTATTAAAAAACAAAAAATTTATCCTAAAGTCGTATCTCTTACAGCAAGTAACGTAACTCTTAGCTGGCTGAGAGCAATCTCCTGCCAAGTGACGACGTCATCATTGCCGTATCAGCATTTGTTCCTTTTAACCTCAATAATCTGCTTACACAGGCTTCATCTCGCGATTGCAAAGCAGATTGACTGGAGAAAGGAAGGAAATGCTTAGTTCATGAACTTCACATGTGGTTCATAGGTCACATGACAGGCCACATAACATATTCTTATCCGTGTGTGTAATGCAATTAGTTAAGGACTTGCAATCAGTTTTAAAATTAACTGAACAAAATAAGCAAATAGAATTTCTATAACAACAAAATGAATTAATTTTTTTTCTGAACCTCATAGACATTTAGAAGTATCAAGATATGTATATATGAAATATTTACTTGGCAACATTAGCCTATTACAATTCAAGTAAAACATTCATGGGAAAATGTCACATTTTCTTGAAAACCCAAAGTTTATTTAGAAATTAGTACATAGGGTTTTTTTCGTTGCATCTCCTACCTATTAATAAAGTTTAAAAATTAACCTCAGAGGATGCGCACGAGAAAATTGAATATGAAACTTTTGTTAGGGCACATAGGATCAGATTTTATCACAACTTAATTTCAGTTAGCATAGAGAACTACAGAATCATGATTAATCTTCTCTTTGACTCTTATGATGCCTGGCAATCTTACAAATAGCTCCGTTTTCCACTTTTGTCTAGTAACTTACTACCAGTAATATCGAATTTTCTTTGAGATTCGTAATGATATCTATTTATTTTTTTTTTTTTTATAATTATGGATATTTTTTACAAGTCATCATAGACCTGGATAGGTTCACTCATTGTTAGGAATTCCATTGGATAAAAAAGTTTGTACAGCGGACTCTTTTGAATTCAAAATATCAGCGAATTTCATGTGGGTTAAGTCTGGTCTAAATGGCTCTCTTCCCTCCCCTGTATTTGGATGTTGTCTGAATTTTACTTTGCCTTGTGACAAGTATAATTTAACTTGCAGGCTGATTAATGGAACCTGGTTACAGTATCCTGCAGTACGAGAGTTTCACATCGCAACTTCAAAAAAATCGTTCGTCGCAGCGGACGACTACAGTCAAGTAACAACCGCCTACAATGTGAAAGGAATTTTCATGGACTTCTTCGACCGACACCGTATCTCGTCGTTAATCTCGACCGACACCGATCTCGTCGTTAATCTCGTTTAATGCGGAATGCTCCGGCGGCTGTCGGAATCGACTACGAATGGGACATACTTCCGACAATTACGACCCGAAGGATATTCAACTCTACTTTGCTGCGAAGGACTCGTGCTGGGGATGTTTTTATTCATCTGCGAACGGTAATCGTGTAGCTTGGGATGCAGAGAATAAGTATGAGCGCAAAAAATAGAACGTTGGACCCGCCCAGGCAAATTTTCCCCTTGTTTTAACCATTGAAAAAGGCCGTTTCATTGGCTATAGGTGGTTGTCTGGAACTGTGTAATGGACGAAAAGTTGTTCGAAAGCTAGTTAAAAGTGAAAGTAGTATAACCTCGGTCATGATCCTATATATATAAAGTATCATGTATCCTATATATATGTCAAACCTGATCATAAATAACAGAATCGAAATATATTTTTTGCGTGATACGCACTAAGAATCTATATATAATTTGATCATAAATAAACAGAGTCGAAA
>NC_087207.1:83700002-83702502 GCF_015104395.2 Macrobrachium nipponense
TATATATATATCAAGATATAGTATATAGTATATATATATATATATTATCCTATATATATATATATATATATATATATATATATATATATATATACAAATATATATATATAATATAAAACATGAAAATTCCTCACCATCACCAAACATTCTAATATATCCTTTTTTTCTATTATCTATTATCATTTATCAATTTTTGTCCAATCAAAAAGAATTCCCCTTCTGAAAGTCTTTGTCATCCGTCGCGTGAGTGTCAGGGGATATGTGTTATGAATAACCAAATCTAAATCTTCCTAACTGAATACGGAATGTGATTCCAGAGACTACGAATCACTGTTTGGTAAGAATTCTCCGTTTTCATTCATGGTTATGTCACAAATATTATTTAGTTATAGTATTTTATTATTATATTATTATTATTATTATTATTATTATTATTATTATTATTATTTTTAATTTTTTTTCTACCACAGTCATCCTATTTGACTGGGTGGTTTTATAGTGTGGCGTCCCGGGTTGCGTCCTGCCTCCTTAGGAATACACCACTTTTCTTTTCTCATTATTATCATTATTATTATTATTATTATTATTTATTTTTTTTTTTGCTGTATCACAGTCCTCTAATTTGACTGGGTGGTATTTATAGTGTGGGGTTCCGGGTTGCATCCTGCCTCCTTAGGAGTCCATCACTTTTCTTACTATGTGCGCCGTTTCTAGGATCACACTCTTCTGCATGAGTCCTGGGGCTACTTCGGCCTCCAGTTTTTCCAGATTCTTTTTCAGTGATCTTGGGATCGTGCATAGTGTTCCTATGATTATGAGTACAATTTCCACTGGCATATCCCATATCCTTCTTTTTTCTATCTTCAGGTCTTGATACTTATCCATTTTTTTCCTTTCTTTCTCTTCAATTCTGGTGTCCCATGGTATTGCGACATCAATGAGTGTAACTTTCTTCTTGATTTTGTCAATCAACGTCACGTCTGGTCTATTTGCACGTATCACCCTATCTGTTCTGATTCCATAGTCCCAGAGGATCTTTGCCTGATCGTTTTCTATCACTCCTTCAGGTTGGTGTTCGTACCACTTATTTCTGCAGGGTAGCTGGTGTTTCTTGCACAGGCTCCAGTGGAGGGCTTTTGCCACTGAATCATGCCTCTTTTTGTACTGGTTCTGTGCAAGTGCCGGACATTTGCTTGCTATGTGGTTTATGGTTTGATTGCCCCAGTGCTCTGTTATCGATGTTGACGCAGTCCTTTATGTTTAGTAGTCCCCTCCCTCCTTCCTTTCGTGTTGTGTATAGTCTGTCCGTATTTGCTCTTGGGTGTAGTGCTTTGGGTAATGTCATATGTTTCCTCGTTTTCTGGTCTATGCTGCTAAGTTCTGCCTTCGTTCATTCCACTATTCCTGCTCTGTATCTGAATACTGCCACTGCCCATTTGTTTATGGCTTTTATCATATTTCCGGCATTGAGTTTTGACTTGAGTATCGCCTTGAGTCTCTGCATATATTCTTTCCTGATCGTGTCCTTCATCTCTTGATGTTTTATATCCCATCCTTCCATTATTCCCAGGTATTTCTATTCTGTCTCATCTATGTGTTTGATGCTGTTTCCATCTGGTATCTTAATCCCTTCAGTCCTTGTTAATTTGCCCTTTTGTATGTTGACTAAAGCACATTTTTCTATTCCAAGCTCCATCCTGATGTCCCTAGATACAATCCTTACAGTTTGGTTTAGAGTATTATTATTATTATTATTATTATTATTATTATTATTATTATTATTATTATTATTATTATTATTATTATTATTATTATATACAATAGATAAAACCTATTCACTTCGAGATTCAAGGTTTCAAAGAGTATGGCGTTCATAAAGGAAAAGGAGAACGTTGGAAAGAGGAAGACGATGAAAAAAAAGAAAAGAATGAAACAAGTAGATTAGTTGGGTAGAGGATGTTTGTTTATTAAGATTGAGAACTTTTAATCTAATCATAATGGATTCAATAGTTCAATATATTTTGGGTTCTACCATATAATGCTAATGTCTTAGGATCTATGTGTGTTGTGCAAGTTTTACTATGGTTTCTGGTATTTAGTTGAGTAGGATTAAACAAACGACTCCCAGTTCTATAGCTAACTCCTCGATGAGAGAGATCTGGACTTTTAGCAGCCTCCTGTTCCAGATCAAGGACAAGATTAGGACCCTGCTTAAGTCCAGGGTTATTTATAAATACAAATGTCCAAGATGTGACCTTAGCTCATATGTCAGATGTACCAGAAGGCTGCTAAAAGTCCAGATCTCCGCTCATCAAGAAGTTAGCTATAAAAAAGGGAGTTGTCTGTTTAATCCTAGTCGCGATTTAAGACTGGAAGTTGTAGCGAGAGATAAGAAACGTCAGCAACTGAATGAAATGCATTTAAAAAAGAGCGTCTATCCTTTACTCCAATATGGCTTATATAGATAGATGGATGGAAAGATATATGTACTCACACACAT
>NC_087207.1:83707502-83712502 GCF_015104395.2 Macrobrachium nipponense
AATAATAAAGAAAAAAAGAAAATACCAGTAATAACAATAATCGTAGCAATAGAATAATAATGACAGATTATTCAGATGACATTTTGCAAAACAGAGATTAAGTCATTTAGGGAACAAATGCCTCATTTTCCCATCTTCCTCACAAATTAGATCTTCTTGCTTCACTACTTAGGATGCTTTGTATGAGTGAATTGCTGCTGTTTCGCAGTCAGGTGATCAGACTTGACATTGTTCGCCTTACAATGATTTTTAAATTGTCCAGGTGGTTTCCTGTGAACATGTGTGTGGCGGAATGGTATCGAGGAGTGTTTGTGAGGCGTCTCAAAATGTCTTTGTGAACAACAGTGATGCGTCTCATGGTCTCTCGGGTGTAGTTCGTCCACAAGGAGCACCCATAGAAATGGTGACCATCTATTTGAGATGTAAATGGGGGGACACCCATATAAATTAACAGGTACGTATATGCTATATAGCATAACCATAAACCATTATATGTATATATATATATTATATAATATAATTATTATCATATATAGATATATATATATATATATATATTATATATATATATATATATATATATATATATATATATATATATATATATATATATATTGTATATATATATATATATATATACATATATATATATATATATATATATATATATATATATATATATACAGTAGTACCTCGAGATACGAAAGGCTCAACTTACGAAAAAGCCAAGTTACGAAAGCAAAGACGAAAAATTTTACTGCTCTATATACGAAAAGTTTTCAAGATACGAAAGGTTTCTGAAAGTCCGAGATTCGCTCCATAACTATTTTGAAACTCGCGCCGCACACCGCCATCTTAGTTATCGTAGACTCGCCACCATCCTCCTGCTCTCCCATTGGTTCCTGATGCTAGCCAAGCCATGAGATCCTTCTCTCTAATTGGACAGCATCCCTCCCATCATGCATCTTCTATACATACGTACTAGGTGTTGGCGTGCTTTAGCTTGGCCACTTCGCACCCGAAACTTTACCGTACGCATTCGGCATTCGTTCGCTCCAACGATTTTGCTTAGTAACGTAAATTCGTTAGTGATTTCGTTGCAGTACATATTATCGTGTTGTGCGAAGACTGTATTATTACGTATTTGTGTAACTTTACGTAAATTAACGTAGTCATGGGTCCCAAGAAAGTTGAAATTCATGGAAAGAAGCGCATGCTGTCTCTGGAGACAAAGATGGAGATCATAAAGAAGTACGAAGCTGGTATGCGATTGAGTGTGATCGCAAAGGAATACGGCCGTAATCCGTCGACAATAGGCACCATCCTTAAACAGAAGGATGCCATCAAAGCAACTACACCATCGAAGGGCATCACTATTGTGTCCAGCAAGAGGAGCCATGTGCACGACGAGATGGAACGGATGCTCCTCGTCTGGATAAATGACAAAGAAATCGCTGGCGATACAGTAACGGAGACGGCAATCGCTCACAAGGCCAGTGCTATTTTCGGCGATTTGATTGCGCAGACGGAAGACGACAGAGGGGAAGGGACTTCAACGCAAACCCCAGAGTTCAAGGCTTCGCATGGCTGGTTCGAGAAATTCCGTAAACGGACTGGCATCCATTCGGTGGTGCATCATGGGAAGGCTGCCAGCTCGGACACGAAAGCGGCCGAAGCATTTAAGAAGACTTTCGACGAGATGATGATCAAGGAAGGCTACAGTTCTCAGCAGGTTTTCAACTGTGATGAGACTGGCATTTTTTGGAAAAAAATGCCTCGTCGGACGTACATCACGGAGGAAGAGAAGAAACTACCCGGGCATAAGCCTATGAAAGACAGGCTTACGCTCGCACTTTGTTCGGAAGCAGTGGGGATTTGCAAGGTGAAGCCCCTACTGGTGTATCACTCCGAGACTCCTCGAGCCTTCAAGGCCCACAAAGTGTTGAAGGAGAAGCTTCCAGTGATGTGGAGGGCTAATGCAAAAGCCTGGGTAACAAGGCTTTTGTTCACCTAGTGGGTAAATCTGTGTTTCGGCCCAACTATGAAGAGTTTTTTGCAAGAGAAGCTCTTCCCCTGAAATGTCTGCTGGTGTTGGACAATGCCCCTCCCCACCCTCCTGGCCTCGAGGAAGATATCCTAGCGGAGTATTCCTTCGTTAAGATTCTTTTTCTTCCGCCCAACACCACCCCTCTCCTCCAGCCCATGGACCAGCAAGTGATAGCGAACTTTAAGAAGCTGTACACGAAACATCTTTTCAAAAGATGTTTCGACATCACCGATACCACAAACCTCACCTTGCATGAATTTTGGAAGGAGCATTTTGACATCGTCATATGCATCCGACTCATCGACCAAGCTTGGCAGGAGGTTTCGAGGCGAACCTTGAATTCCTCGTGGAGGAAACTCTGGCCTGATGCCGTATCTGACCGAGACTTCTAGGGATTCGATGTGGGCGAAGCTGGTGCTGCTGAGTCCGAAACAGTTGAAGATCCCGAAACTGTTTCGCAACCAGATCTTGACGAGATCGTTGCACTCGGCAAGTCCATGGGGCTGGTCGTCGACGAGGACGACATCAACGACCTTCTTGAGGAGCACCAAGAGGAGCTTACTACGGATGACCTGAAGGAGTTGGAGGCCATGCAATGCAACATAACGTCGTTCAAGAGGAGTTCAGTAGCAGCGATGAAGAGGAGGAGCCTTTGACAACGGCAGAAATTAAGGAGGTCTTAGCCGCTTTTCATAAAGTGCAATCGTTCATAGAAAAAAGACACCCCAAAAAGGCTCACACAGGTCGTATGCTTGCGCAGTTCGATGACGTTTGCCTGAGTCGTTTCAGGAACATTGTCAAAAGCAGGCAGAAGCAATCTTCCTTGGATAGTTATTTTTTAAAGAGGCCTTCAGCATTAGCAGGAGTAAGCAAAAAGGAAGAACCAGGTGATAAAAAACAGAAAGTTGAAAGCAAAAAGGAAGAACCAAGTGATGAAAAACAGAACGTTGAAAGTGGTGATGAAGTTGTACATTTTATTTTTATAGTTTTCCTTAAATTTTTTATGTGTTTTCGTAAAGTTAAGTGTACGTACATACGTACGTTATCTGCCGTTTGTCCTCCTCCTCCTCCTCTGCCGCCACTTTCGGAGATAGCCTCACTTGAAAGGTAAGCTTCGACATTTTACGTTACAGTAATAATATTTCTTGTACACTAATTATACATTTTATTTACAGGTTTGGATTTTTATTCTTAATTTAGGTATTGAATGGTCCAAATTGTTGTAGTATTTCATTGTTTATTGGTCAATTTAGCTTTATTATGAAATTTAATGGGGTGTTTTTGGAGGGTTTGGAACAGATTAGCCATTTTACATGTAAAATGTGTTCCAAGATACGAAAAACTCATTATACGAAGGCTGCCTCGGAACGGATTAATTTCGTATCTTGAGGTACTACTATATATATATATATATATATATAATATATATATATATATATATATATATATATATATATATTATATATATATATATTATATCACACATATGTACTAGGGTTATGCTTATGCATAGCATATACGTACTTGTTAATTTATATGGGTGTCCCCTCCTTTACATCTCAAATAAATGGTCACCTTACCCATAGATGCTGTAGCAATAATTCCTTGCAATCATAATGCTAGTTGCATATAGTTTACGACGTCCCTGTTCTACTATATCTGCCGTATCTTTCAGGCCGTCCGTGATAATGTGACCCAAATACGGAAATTCGTGCACGAATTCCAGCCGACGATTTCCGACGAAAATTTGTGGTTCTGCAATATGCTAAGCCGTCTCGGGAGCAGCGACATGCATTGAGTCTTGGTTTCGTTGTATAGGATATCAAATTCCTCTGGATATTGGCGGCAAGTGTAGATGAGTCTCTGGAGACCTTGCACTGATGGGGAAATCAGAACCATATCTTCGGCGTAACAGAAGTTGTTTATAGTTGTTTCGCTGACAGGATGAGTTCAGTTTGACACTCAAGGCATCTGTGTACGTATTAAACAGGTATGGCAAGAGAATGCCTCCTTGCCGAAGTCCGTTTAGGGAGCTGAAGGTGTACGATACGTTACTCCATTTGACACAGAATTGCTGTGTGGAGAACTAGCAATATGAAATGTCAATTGAATATAGAAATGTGTCTTTTGTATGCAGCTTAGGAGGAGCCTTAGGTAGTTTTACTCTGTCATATGCTCTTCTCACATCCAAAAAACATTGAAAAATTGAAGCTGATGATATGTAAACGTTCAGCAATTCTTTCAGAATGTAGATGCAGGTGTCGATTGAGTGGTTTGCTTTAAATCCGAACTGGTCGTCAGTGGTGTGTAGAAAAGGGAGAAGTCTCACTAAAAGAACCGACTCAAGTATCTTCTATGCGATCGTTGTGATGGCAATCGGCCGGTAATTGCCAGGGTCAGCTGCATCCTTTAGCTTGTTTTTGATTAATGGTATTAAGTGAACTAAGAGTAGGGAGGCTGGAGGATATTGGTGAATTATGCATTTATTGAATAGGGCAGGTAGCGAAATGTAAATTATCGGATGGCACCTGGGCAGAATCAGAGTGGTCCTGGGCAGAATTTGAAAGCTTCTGCGGGAAGACTATCGCAGCCGAGCGATTTATTTTTAGAAAGGTTTATGGCATCGCTGATGTTACCTGGAGTAATACAATCTGCAAATTGATATTGACTGTTATCTACATTCCTTCGGGAAGCTTGATCATTTACGCAATTCAGGTTATTGCTGAAGTGATCGCCCCACATACTTGCGATAGCCTCGTCACTGACTGCTTCTCCTACTCTGTGATAAATTTTTAATTTTGGGATTTAGGGATTGAATGTCTTTCCAAAGACGAGTATAATAACCGGATTCTAAATTCTAGACATTGCATCGGCTCTTAGTTGCTTCACATTTAATCTGCAGTGCTTAAGAGCAAGTTTGAACTGAGCTCTCGCCTGTCTCATTAGTAATGCA